>NW_027614562.1:50000-52500 GCF_965212315.1 Lampetra planeri | reverse complement strand
CTTACACACACACACCACTCTTACACACACACCCCACTTACACACACGCACACACACCCCACTTACACACACCCCACTTACACACACCCCACTTACACACACCCCACTTACACACACCCCACTTACACACACCCCACTTACACACACCCCACTTACACACACCCCACTTACACACACCCCACTTACACACACATACACTCTTACAAACACACACATCCCACTTACACACACATATACTCTTACACACACACCCCACTTACACACACCCAACTTACACACACCCCACTTACACACACCCAACTTACACACACCCCACTTACACACACCCCACTTACACACACCCCACTTACACACACCCCACTTACACACACCCCACTTACACACACCCCACTTACACACACCCCACTTACACACACCCCACTTACACACACCCCACTTACACACACCCCACTTACACACACCCCACTTACACACACCCCACTTACACTCTTACAAACACACACATATACTCTTACACACACACCCCACTTACACACACACATACACACACTATTACACACACACATACACACACATACACACACTCTTACACACACACACCCCACTTACACACACACACCCCACTTACACACACACACCACGCACACACGCCCCCCCCCCCCCAACGCTTTGAGCCGCCCGCGTGTGGCGCACTTTGTAATCAGCAGCGCGCACAGCACACACACACAGCATACACACAGCATACACACAGCACACACACAGCACACACACACAGCATATACACACAGCACACACACAGCACACACACAGCACACACACAGCACACACACAGCACACACACAACACACACAGCACACACACACAGCACACACACACAGCACACACACACACAGCACACACACACAGCACACACACACAGCACACACACAGCACACACACAGCACACACACACAGCACACACACACAGCACACACACACACAGCACACACACACAGCACACACACACAGCACACACACAGCACACACACACACAGCACACACACACAGCACACACACACAGCACACACACACACACACAGCACACACACACAGCACACACACAGCACACACACACACACAGCACACATACACAGCATACACACACAGCACACACACACAGCATACACACACAGCATACACACAGCACACACACAGCACACACACAGCACACACACACACAGCATACACACACAGCACACACACAGCACACACACACAGCATACACACAGCATACACACACAGCATACACACAGCATACACACACAGCACACACACAGCATATACACACGCACACACAGCACACACACACAGCACACACACACACAGCACACACACACACCCCACACACACACACCACACACACACACAGAGCACACACACACAGCATACACACAGCACACACACAGCACACACACACAGCATACACACAGCACACACACAGCACACACACACAGCACACACACACACAGCACACACACACACACACCCCACACACACACACCACACACACACACAGAGCACACACACACAGCATACACACAGCACACACACAGCACACACACACAGCATACACACAGCATACACACACAGCACACACACAGCATATACACAGCATATCCACAGCATATACACAGCATACACACACAGCATACACACAGCACACACACAGCACACACACAGCACACACACACAGCACACACACACACACACAGCACACACACACACACACCCCACACACACACACCACACACACACAGAGCACACACACACAGCATACACACAGCACACACAGCATACACACAGCACACACACACAGCATACACACACCACACACACACAGCACACACACAGCATACACACAGCACACACACAGCATACATACACACACAGCACATACACACAGCACACACACACCACACACACAACACACACACAACACACACCACACAAACACCACACACACCACACACACACCACACACACCACACACACACACCACACACACCACACACACACAACACACACCACACACACACACACCACACACACCACACACACAACACACACACACACAACACACACCACACACACACCACACACACACAACACACACACACACCCCACACACACACCACACACACACCACACACACACACCACACCCCACACACACCACACCACACACACACAATACACCCCACACACACATCACACACACCACACACACCACCACCACAACACACACACACCACACACACATAACACACACACACCACACACACCACACACACACACCACACACACCCCACACACACCGCACACACACCACACACACACACACACACACCACACACACCACCACACACACCACACACACCACACACACCACACACACAACACACCACACACACACACCACACGCACCACACACACCCCACACACACACACACACCCCACACACC
>NW_027614562.1:35000-42500 GCF_965212315.1 Lampetra planeri | reverse complement strand
TCGCGGTGCCGGATGGGCAACACTGTCGTGGACAGTGCTGTGGGGGGAGGGCCAATGCCTCATTGGCCTCTCCCCTCATGGCATCTGTGACCACCACAGTGGCTAAACGGGGGCTCTGGACGGGTGCGAGGGGCTGGTAACCCCTCCACCTTCAATTCATTACCACGAAACTACGAATTAAACATGAATATGTAACTAATAAGCTTGTGCCGGAGGCCCCGGGGGGACCGGCATCTATGACGTCTCCTGGCCAAACCCCAATTGGCGGAGCCAGGAGATTGAATCTTCACCCTCGGGGCTCCTCCAGAAACAACGAAAAGCCATTACGGATGGCCACGTGGAATGTTCGAACGCTCACTGCGGAGGAGAGGCTGCCACTCCTCTGTCGGGAGCTGGACCGGTACCGCCTGGATCTCTGTGGCATTCAGGAGGTCCGGTGGACCGGTTCTGGCACCATGAGGGGTGGACAGTCCTCTACTCGGGGCAGGAGACTGCCAAACAACAGGATGTGGCTCTTCTTCTGAACAAAAGAATGAAGGGGGCGTGGGAGCGTGGCAGTGAGGTGTGGGAAGCTGTAAGCCCCAGGATACATTGGGCTCGCCTTCCCATCAACCGGAGGCGAGGAGTGGTGGTCGTGGTTACTTATGCCCCCATCGGCGCATCCACACAACATCATGGATGCATGATGGGTCAAAGCAAGAACATCTGCTGTACTACATAGTGACGGACCAGCGGATGCGAGCCCATGTCCTTGACACCAAGACCTACCGTGGAGCTGATCTGCCCTCTGACCATCGACTAGTCATCTGTAAGATGCGCCTGCCATTCTTCCACTCCGGTGGTGGGTGTACACCCAGGACCCCATTCCAACCTAAAGTGGCCTGGTCTCAGTTAGGTGATGAAAGTTGCAAGCGAAAATTTCATCATCGCTTGCAGCTGGGGTTGGCATCGTCCCCCACTCCTCCTGATGTCGAGGGTAAATGGGCGAGGTTTAGGACTGTGACTCATGAAGCTGCAATGGCTGCTTTGGGTACGCGGTCCAGACCTCCCCAGAAACCCTGGCTGACAGAGGAGGTGTTCAGGTTAATTGAGAAAAAGCGACAGGCCCACTCTCATCGCCTACAGCATCCCACGTCAGAGAATGAGGAGGTTTACCGCAGCCTTCGCTCGAAGGTTCGGAGAGCCGTAAGGCGCTGCAAGGATGGGTGGTGGTCGCGGGTTGCTGAGGAGATGGAGTCTGCCTCAGTGGCCCGCGATCACAAATCCCTATTTAACTCCATCAAAAAAGTAACCTGCAGCGCCACACCTATTACCATCATTAGGGGAAAAACGGTGATCCAATCTCCGACCCCCAGGAACAGGTTTGCAGATTTGCTGAGCATTTCTGTGAGGTCCTGGGGGAGGGGAAATCCCTCAGCCAGGAAAACATCAAGGCACAAAGTGGGGATAACCCTTCTGAGGCTGCGGTGCCTCCAATTTTGGAAGAAGTCACCCCCTGTGAGTGGCTGGCTGAGGTGCCATCTGTTGAGGAAGTACTGAAGGCGATCCGGAGTCTGAAACCAGGAAAAGCACCGGGCAGAGATGATCTCCCAAGCGAAATGCTCAGGGAGGGTGGCGTTTGTGCACAGACTGCTCTATATGACATCATAACAACAGTCTGGACCGCTGGACGGGTTCCGCAGGATTGGAAGGATACCCTGGTGGTCCCCCTCTTTAAGAAGGGGGACCGCACAGACTGTAACAACTACAGGGCCATCTCACTCCTCAGTGTGCCGGGAAAGGTTCTGGCAAGGATTATTCAACATCGCCTTGCTAGGCACGCTGAGGAGAGGCTTGCGGAGCCCCAATGCGGTTTCAGGAAAGGGCGGTCCTGCACAGATGCCATATTTTCTGTCTGTCTGCTACAGCAGAGGTGTAGGGAATTCCAACAAGACCTCCATCTCTGCTTTATTGACCGGGTCAAGGCCTATGATACCATCAGTAGGCCTGGGCTCTGGGTTGTTCTTTGTGCTTTCGGAGTCCCTGACCCTCTGCTCACGATCATTAAGGACCTTCATGATGGTGAGCGGGCCCGGGTAAAGCTACGTGGCCGGGAGTCAAAGCCTTTCCCTGTACACCTTGGGGTACGACAGGGATGTCCTCTGGCTCCCACATGATTTAACATCTATTTTGACCACGTAGTTCGTGAAGCCTTCAATAGCTGTACCGGGGGAATTTCCATCTGGTACAGATATAATGGGAGGCTGATCGACGCCCGGGTGCGATCAAGGGATGGCTCCCTATTGGTCAACCAGGTTATGTATGCCGATGATTTGGTAATAGCTGCTCATTCAGAAGAGGAGTTAGAGACGTCCTTCGCCAAAACCACGCTAATCGGAGGTGCGCACGCGTGTGTGCGTGCACGTGCGTGCGTGTGTGCGTGCGTGTGTGCGTGCGTGCATGCGTGCATGTGTGTGCGTGCGTGCGTGTGCGCGTGTGTGCATGTGTCATATCGGTCATCTCGGTCATCTCGGTCAGTCGACCCGTGGCACCTGCTGGGTCTGCCCCGTGACCTCCTGCCAGCGGGCGTTCGACACTTCACGTGGTAGCCTCAAGGTGCACTTGGCATGGCACAAGCGTCGTGGTGACGTCACCGCCACTTAGTGGCGAATGGCGGTTGTTGTTGTTGTTGTGTGTGCGTGCGCGTGTGTGCGTGCGTGCGTGCGCGTGCGTGCGTGTGTGCGTGCGTGTGTGTATGCGTGTGTGTGCGTGTGCGTGCGTGCAGTGCGACGTGGCGGGCACGGGCTACGTGGGCCTGGAGGCGCTGTGCCGCGCCCTGCGAGCCTGGCTGCCCGACCTGGAGCCCGCCAAGTTGGCGCTGCTGCTCGCACTGTCGGCGCGCGACGGCACCATCTCCTACCGCGAGTTCGTGCACCTGGTGCGGCCCGGCAGCAGCGTCGTCAGCAGCAGCAGCAGCATCAGCATCATCATCAGCAGCATCAGCAGCTAGAGCAGCAGCAGCAGTGTGAGATGCAGCAGCAGCGTCATCAGCATCATCAGCATCATCAGCATCATCAGCAGCAGCAGCAGCATCAGCAGCTAGAGCAGCGGCAGCAGTGTGAGATGCAGCAGCAGCAGCAGTGTTATCAGCAGGATCAGCAGGATCAGCATCATCATCATCAGCAGGATCAGCATCTCCGTCATCATCATCAGCTGTGGTCATGAGCAGCAGCATCACCAGCACGAGATTCAGCATCACCAGCATGGGCAGAATTGGCAGCATCGGCGGCAGCATCAGCAGCTAGAGCAGCAGCAGCATCATCAGCATAAATCATCAGCAGTATCATCAGCATCATCGTCAGCATCACGAGCATGAGATGCAGCATCATCGGTAGCAGCATGTGCAGCATCAGCATTGTCGGCAGCATCACCAGCACCACCAGTACCACCACCACCACCAGCACCACCAACACCAGCACCACCACCAGCACCACCGGCACCACCAGTACCACCACCACCACCAGCACCACCAACACCAGCACCACCACCAGCACCACCGGCACCACCGGCACCACCACCAGCACCACCAACACCACCACCAACACCACCACCACCAACAACAACAACCGCCATTCGACACTAAGTGGCGGTGAGGTCACCACGACGCTTGTGCCAGGCCAAGTGCACCTTGAGGCCACGTGAAGTGTCGAACGCCCGCTGGCAGGAGGTCACGGGGCAGACCCAGCAGGTGCCACGGGTCGACTGACCGAGATGACCGAGATGACCGGCTGATTCACCACCTGTGCCCCCTACTGTGCCAACTTGCTGTGCTTTAGCCACCCGGCGCTCCGCTCGTTGTTGTGAGCGTCGCTCCTCCGCCCTCCGTTGTTGTTGGAGGGCGACTGCCTCCAACTGCCCAGTAGCGTCCTTCACGAGCCTCCTCCACAGAGGCCGATCTTGACACCGCTGGTACCAGTCATCGGCAAGTCCACTCAGCTCCACGTCCTCCTGTACCACATCACTCCATCTCTTCTCTAGCCCGTGCCGCGCCCGTTTAGCCCCCTCGATCCGGTGGAACAAAAGCTGTTTAGGCATGTGGTGGCTGGGCATGCGGGCTACATGACCCAGCCAACGCAGCCTTGCCTGCTGGAGGAGCTCACCGATGGGACTTTGCCCAGATCTTTCAAGGATTTGTGAGCTCCTCACACAATCCAACCTAGTTAAACCCATGGAGTTAAATAGTGATTTGTGATCGCGGGCCAATGAGGCAGACTCCATCTCCTCAGCAACCCGCGACCACCACCCATCCTTGCAGCGCCTTACGGCTCTCCGAACCTCCGAGCGAAGGCTGCGGTAAACCTCCTCATTCTCTGACGTGGGATGCTGTAGCCGATGAGAGTGGGCCTGTCGCTTTTTCTCAACTAACCTGAACACCTCCTCTGTCAGCCAGGGTTTCTGGGGAGGTCTGGACCGCGTACCCAAAGCAGCCATTGCAGCTGCATGAGTCACAGTCCTAAACCTCGCCCATTTACCCTCGACATCAGGAGGAGTGGGGGACAATGCCAACCCCAGCTGCAAGCGATGATGAAATTCTCACTTGCAACTTTCATCACCTAACTGAGACCAGGCCACTTTTGGTTTGAATGGGGTCCTGGGTGTACACCCACCACCGGAGTGGAAGAATGGCAGGCGCATCTTACAGATGACTAGTCGATGGTCAGAGGGCAGATCAGCTCCACGGTAGGTCCTGGTGTCAAGGACATGGGCTCGCATCCTCTGGTCCATCACTATGTAGTCCAGCAGATGTTCTTGCTTGGACCCAGCATGCATCCATGATGTTGTGTGGATGCCCCGATGCCGGAAGAGCGTGTTGGTAATTACAAGCCCATGAGCTGCACAAAAATCTAGGAGCCTCCTACCGTTGTTATTGAGCTGATCTGGCCCATGCATTCCAATCACTCCAGACCAGGTGCCAGCATCATGACCAACTCGGGCATTGAAGTCACCCAACAAGATGACTCTGTCCCGAGTGGCCACTTTAGCCAGCACCTGTGACAGGAGGTCATAGAAAGCGTCTGACTCATCGGCTTTGCCTGCATCTCTCTATGGATGTTCGTCTTCGGTGGGGGCATAGGTAACCACGACCACCACTCCTCGCCTCCGGTTGATGGGAAGGCGAGCCCAATGTATCCTGGGGCTTACAGCTTCCCACACCTCACCGCCACGCTCCCACGCCCCCTTCATTCTTTTGTTCAGAAGAAGAGCCACACCCTGTTGTTTGGCAGTCTCCTGCCCCGAGTAGAGGACTGTCCACCCCTCATGGTGGCAGGAGCCAGAACCGGTCCACCGAACCTCCTGAATGCCACAGAGATCCAGGCGGTACCAGTCCGGCTCCCGACAAAGGAGTGGCAGCCTCTCCTCCGCAGTGAGCGTTCGAACATTCCACGTGGCCATCCGTAGTGGTTTTATGTTGTTTCTGGAGGAGCCCCGAGGGTGAAGATTCAATCTCCTGGCTCCGCCAATTGGGGTTTGGCCAGGAGACGTCATAGAAGCCTGTCCCCCCGGGGCCTCCGGCACAAGCTTATAAGTTACATATTTATTTTTAAGTCGTAGTCTCGTGGTAATTAATTGAAGGTGGAGGGGTTACCAGCCCCTCGCACCCGTCCAGAGCCCCCGTTTAGCCACTGTGGTGGTCACAGACGCCATGAGGGGAGAGGCCAATGAGGCATTGGCCCTCCCCCCACAGCAATGTCCACGACAGCGTTGCCCGTCCGGCACCGCGAGAAGGTAGGGGGTTGTTTTGCCGGACACCACCAACACCAGCACCACCACCAGCACCACCACCAGCACCACCACCAGCACCACCAGCACCACCAGCACCACCACCATCACCACCATCACCACCACCAGCACCACCAGCACCACCAGCACCACCACCAGCACCACCAGCACCACCAGCACCAGCACCACCACCAGCACCACCACCACCAGCACCACCACCAGCACCACCAGCACCACCACCACCAGCACCACCAGCACCACCATCACCACCACCAGCACCACCAGCACCACCATCACCACCATCACCACCACCAGCACCACCAGCACCACCACCACCAGCACCACCAGCACCACCAGCACCACCACCACCAGCACCACCACCAGCACCACCACCTCTCTCCCCGTGTCTCCGTGTCCCAGCTGCACACGCGACGCTCCAGCAGCTTCATGCGAGCGGTGACGGTGGGGCGACGCCACCACCACCACCACCATCACCACCACCGTCACCACCACCACCACCACCAACACCACCACCACCATCACCACCACCGTCACCACCACCACCTCCTCTCTCTCCCCGTGTCTCCGTGTCCCAGCTGCACACGCGACGCTCCAGCAGCTTCATGCGAGCGGTGACGGTGGGGCGAAGACGCCGCCGCGTGCCGCGTGCCCAGCGCGCCGCCCGCCGCCTGCTGCTGCCGCTGGTGGCGGCTGCCACGCTGGTGGCGCCGGCCCGGCGCGCTCGCTTCGTGGCATCGTACTCCTGCCGCCCGCCCGCCCTCGCCATGCTCGCAGTCAGCCTCGCACAGGTGCGGTGGTGACGGTGGTGGTGACGGTGGTGGTGGCGGTGGTGACGGTGGTGGTGACGGTGGTGGTGGTGACGGTGGTTGTGGTGGTGACGGTGGCGGTGGTGGTGACGGTGGTGGTGGTGGCGGTGACGGTGGTTGTGGTGGTGGCGGTGGTGGTGGTGACGGTGGCGGTGGTGGTGGTGGTGGCGGTGGTGACGGTGGTGGTGGTGGTGGTGACGGTGGTGGTGGTGGCAGTGACGGTGGTGGCGGTGACGGTGACGGTGGCGGTGGTGACGGCGGTGGTGTTGACGGTGGTGGTGACGGTGGTGGTGGCGGTGGTGTTGGGGGTGGTGACGGTGGTGGTGGTGACGGTGGTGGCGGTGGTGGTGACGGCGATGGGGGCGGCGGTAGTGGCGATGGTGATAGCTGTGGTGGTGGTGACGGAGACGATGGTGATGGTGGTGATGGTGGTGGTGACAGTTATGGTGGTGACGTTGGTGGCAACGGTGGTGGCGGCGGTGGCGGCGGTGGTGGCGGTGGTTGCGGTGGTGGTGGTGGTGACGGTGGTGGCAACGGTGGTGACGGTGGTGGTGGCGGTGGTGGTGACGGTGGTGGCGACGGTGGTGGTGGTAGTGGTGGTGACAGTTGTGGTGAAGGTGGTGGCGTCGGTCATGATGGTGGTGGTGAAGGTGGTGACTGCGGTGGTGGTGACTGCGGTGGTGACGGTTGTTGTGGTGGTGGCGACGGCGGTGGTGGTGACTGCGGTGGTGGTGGTGGCGAAGGTGGTGGTGACGGTGATGTCGGTGTCGGTGGTGACTACGGTGGTTGTGACTGCGGTTGTGGTGGTGGTGGTGGTGGTGACGGTGGTGGTGATGGTGGTGACAACGGTGGCGGTGACGGTTGTGGTGGTGGTGACTGCGACGGTGGTGGTGACTACGGTGGTGACTACGGT
>NW_027614562.1:27500-30000 GCF_965212315.1 Lampetra planeri | reverse complement strand
CACGACACTCACCACTACACTCACCACGACACTCACCCCGACACTCACCACTACACTCACCACTACACTCACCACGACACTCACCCCGACACTCACCACTACACTCACCACGACACTCACCCTGACACTCACCACGACACTCACCCCGACACTCACCCCGACACTCACCCCGACACTCACCACGACACTCACCACGACACTCACCCCGACACTCACCACGACACTCACCACGACACTCACCCTGACACTCACCCCGACACTCACCACGACACTCACCCCGACACTCACCACGACGCTCACCCCGACACTCACCCTGACACTCACCCCGACACTCACCCCGACACTCACCCTGACACTCACCACGACACTCACCCCGACACTCACCCTGACACTCACCACGACGCTCACCCCGACACTCACCACGACACTCACCCCGACACTCACCACGACGCTCACCCTGACACTCACCACGACACTCACCCCGACACTCACCCTGACACTCACCACGACACTCACCCTGACACTCACCACGACACTCACCCTGACACTCACCACGACGCTCACCCCGACACTCACCCTGACACTCACCACGACACTCACCCTGACACTCACCACGACGCTCACCCCGACACTCACCCTGACACTCACCCCGACACTCACCCCGACACTCACCCTGACACTCACCACGACACTCACCCCGACACTCACCCTGACACTCACCACGACGCTCACCCCGACACTCACCCCGACACTCACCACGACACTCACCCTGACACTCACCACGACACTCACCCCGACACTCACCGTGACCCTCGCCTCCACCCTCATATCAACTCTCACCTCGACCCTAACCTCAACCCTGACCTTTGACCCTCGCCTCCACCCTCATATCGACTCTAGCCTCGACTCTGACCTTTGACCCTCGCCTCCACCTTCACGCCCTCACCTCGACCCTAACCTCGACCCTCACCTTTGACCCTCGCCTCCAACCTCATATTGACCCTAGCCTCGACCCTGACCTTTGAACCTTGCCTCCACCCTCACCCCCTCACCTTGACCCTAACCTCGACCCTGACCTTTGACCCTTGCCTTCACCTTCACGCCCTCACCTTGACCTAACCTCGACCCTGACCTTTGACCCTCGCCTCCACCCTCACCCCCTCACCTCGACTCTCACCTTGACCCTCACTCCGACCCCCCCCCCCTTGACCTCCCTCTCGACCCTCACCTCGAACCTCATCTTGACCCTCATCCCCTAAAACTAAATTTATTTATATGTTTTGTTATACCAGGTGTAGTGACATTAGACGCCACTTCTGTGTCAGCCCGTACGAGGGCTGGGGGGCCCCAAGGGGGTGCCTGGGGTGTCACGTGGTGCAGGGACCCAGACCTCCCGTGAGGTGGGGGAAGGGAGGCGTGGCTTGGGAAGGGAGGCGTGGCCTGGGAAGGGAGGCGTGGCCTGGGAAGGGAGGCGTGGCCTGGGAAGGGAGGCGTGGCCTAGGCAGGGAGGCATGGCCTGGGAAGGGAGGCGTGGCCTGGAAAGGGAGGCGTGGCCTAGGCAGGGAGGCGTGGCCTGGGAAGGGAGGCGTGGCCTGGGAAGGGAGGCGTGGCCTGGGAAGGGAGGCGTGGCCTAGGCAGGGAGGCGTGGCCTGTGAAGGGAGGCGTGGCCTGGGAAGGGAGGCGTGGCCTGGGAAGGGAGGCGTGGCCTAGGCAGGGAGGCATGGCCTGGGAAGGGAGGCGTGGCCTGGGCAGAGCCGGCCACGCCAGAGCAGATATAAGCGTGGTGTGAACGCAGAGCGAGGCTGTTGTACTGTACTCCGAAGTGAAGACATCATGGGTCCGTCGTCCTGGGCCAGGCAGGCCGTTGCCTGCCTGGTGCAGTCTGTGTCGCGTTCCAGAGTGATTAGTGAGTTGAGGAAGGTGGTCACCACCTCATGTGCCGCGTTATGTTACTTACCGTTTAATAAATAGTGTTGCCCCCCAAGCTCCGTGTGTGTGTGCACCTAGTTCGAACCCACTACACAGGTAATGGGCCACTAAGCTACACAGCTCTGTTTTAAGAAGCGAACCTGGCCATCACAAATGAGAGCTTCACGGAAGTGGCTTCTCATCGTCGTCGTCGTCGCGTGTAAATTCAAAGCAGCAGCCAAATAGCTGTGAACACGTGACGTCGATTCTAAATGTGGGACGGAAAAGCCGGAGGGCCCCGAGAAAAAACCACGCAACCACCACGGGGAGAGAGAGAGAGACACGCAAACTCCACATACACAGCAGCAGGCGTCACGGTCCGGGTTCGAACCCGCGACCTCCTGTACACCGGGCGAGGTAGTTAACATCTTCTAGCCACCGTGATGATGATGATGAGAGAGAGACACGCAAACTCCAAATATACAGCAGCAGCCGTCAGGGTCGAGATCGAACCCACGACCTCCTGTACACCAGGCGAGGTAGTTAACATCTCCTAGCCACCGTGATGTTGATGAGAGAGAGAGACACACAA
>NW_027614562.1:0-25000 GCF_965212315.1 Lampetra planeri | reverse complement strand
ATAATCGTTACTGGGTGTTGGTGGTTGTGAGCAGGGAATTGCTGCTAACCCCCACCACCCACCCTGGCCCCCCACCACTCCCCCCCCCCCACCACCCACCCTGGCCCCCCACCACTCCCCCCCCCCCACTACTCACCCCACTACTCCCGGCCTCACCACCCCCCCCACCACTCCCCCCCCCCACCCACCACCAACCCTGACCTCCCACCCACACCACCCCCCCCACCCTCCCCACCACCCCCCACCCTCCCCACCACCCCCCACCCCCACCCCCCACTACCCCCACCACCCCACCCCCCCCCCCACCACCCCACACCCCCACCCCCACCCCCCACCCCACCCCACCCCCCCTCCCCCCAGTGAGTGCCGAGGTTGGCCGTGCCGTGTGGTGCCGCTTCTCGGCGGCGGTGCCGCCCCAGCCGGGCTTCGCGGCCCACGTGGCGGGCTCGCTGCTGGGGGTCACGCTGGGAGCCGCGGCGCTGGGCACGGGCACAGGCGGCGGCGGCGGCGCCCGCTGCCGGCGGTGCCCCCTCCTGCCCTGCCTGCACCGGCGCCGGCACCGGCGACACCGCAACCCGGACGAGGGCGACGAGGAGGAGGAGGAGGAGGAGGAGGACGAAGTGGAGGACGAGGTGGACGACAACGGAGGAGGTGGCGGTGAGAACGGTGGAGGCGGTGGTGTCACCCGCCGGCGCTCCTCCTCCGGCGGCTGCCCGCTGGCCTGGTGGCTGGCGCTGGGACCGGCGCTGGCGTTCGTGGCGTTTGCCGCGCTCTGGAACGTGTTCGCCTACCCCCTGCTGGGGGTCGCGCAGGTCGCTCGGGGTCGCGACCTCCAGGCGTGAACCCCCGTCGTTTACGCCCCACCCCCACCACCCCCCACGGCCTCTCCGGGTTAGGAGAGGTCAAGAGGCCAAGAGGTCAAGAGGTCAAAGGCTGCTCGGTCGTTCTGCGTAACCCCCCCCCCACGCCCGCCCGGGTGGCACTAAGCCAACCAACAAACGAGTGTCCACCACCACGACCCGGTCGATGGGGCGGGTCACGAGGGTCACGAGGGTCACGAGGGTCACGAGGGTCACGAGGTGCCGCCGCCGCCCTCGCCTTTGGCCAGCGCGGTCGGAAGAGCGGTGCCCAAAAATAACCACCGCCCCCCCCCCCCCCCCGTTTGCCCTCCGCCCCGCGTGCCAACAACGCGGTCGCCACGCTACCCGGCGACGTTTGCCGCCCCGTCCCCTCGGCGGGCGCACCGCCGGCATGCCCCGTCGCGTGAACGTGAGCGCGCGTGGCAACTCGCGTGCCCCGTCGCGTGAACGTGAGCGCGCGTCGCAACTCGCGTGCCCCGTCGCGTGAACGTGAGCGCGCGTGGCAACTCGCGTGCCCCGTCGCGTGAACGTGAGCGCGCGTGGCAACTCGCGTGCCCCGTCGCGTGAACGTGAGCGCGCGTGGCAACTCGCGTGCCCCGTCGCGTGAACGTGAGCGCGCGTGGCAACTCGCGTGCCCCGTCGCGTGAACGTGAGCATGCGTGGCAACTCGCGTGCCCTGTTGGGGTGTCCCGCTCACGGGGGGGGGGGACGTGAGAGCGAGTGCACCGTGAGTGTGCGCCGTGAGTGTGCGCCGTGAGTGTGCGCCGTGAGTGTGCGCCGTGAGTGTGCGCCGTGAGTGTGTAACCTGTCACGTGAACGGTGAGCACGTGTATCCTTCGAGTGCGCTGTGAGCGTGTGCCGTGAGCGTGTAATAGGAGCGTACCCATCGCGTGAACGGTGAGCACGTGTCTCATTCGAGTGCACCGTGAGAGTGTGCCGTGAGCGTGTAACAGGAGCGTAGCAATCACGTGAACGTGAGCACGTGTATCGTTCGTGGTATGCCGTGAGCCTGAGTGAGTGGTGTAACAGGAGCGTTCCATCACGTGAACGGTGAGCAGGTGTCTCGTTCGAGTGCACCGTGAGAGTGAGTGCGTGGTGTAACAGGAGCGTTCCATCACGTGAACGGTGAGCAGGTGTCTCGTTCGAGTGCACCGTGAGAGTGAGTGCGTGGTGTAACAGGAGCGTACCCATCGCGTGAACGGTGAGCACGTGTCTCGTTCGAGTGCACAGGAGCGTACCAATAGGGGTTTTCCCCCTTTTTTCTGCCAACAAAACTAACACCTTTTGCAAGGAATCATGTTTACATTAACCACAATACTTGCAGTCAAATTCAAACAAAAAACAAAACTCTGATATTTTATGCATTGTCTTTGAAACTGATTGGTCCACACCAGAGACAGCTTTCTTTAGAGCCTAGTCTCATATGGTGGTTTTTTTGTTTGTTTTTTTGCATTCGACTGCAATTATTGTGGGGGGTTTTTTTTATTTGACTGCAAGTATTGTGGTTAATGTAAGCATGATTCCTTGCAAAAGGTGTCAGTTTTGTTGGCAGAAAAAAGGGGAAAAACCCCTATTAGCATATTTTGTTACTGGCAAAGGAGATCCCATGATGTATCTACTCACCCCGAGCTCTCACTACTCTGGTGGTGCGTTGTCTTTGAACTGTGCGCCTTTTGGCGTCATCTGGTCGAACACCATATGAGAGTAGGCTCTAAAGAAAGCTGTCTCTGGTGTGGACCAATCAGTTTCAAAGACAATGCATAAATGATCAGAGTATTGTTTTTTTGTTTGCATTTGACTGCAAGTATTGTGGTTAATGTAAGCATGATTCCTTGCAAAAGGTGTTAGTTTTGTTGGCAGAAAAAAGGGGAAAACCCCCTATTAGTATATTTTGGTACTGGCAAAGGAGGACCCATTATGAAGGAGCGTACCAATCGCGTGAACGTGAGCACGTGTCCCATTCGTGGTGTACCGTGGGAGACGCTCGCGAAAGAGTTGACGCGTCGTCAGAGTAGAGCACAGCCGCGTGGATATATATTTAAACGCGACAAACCGTGCAAATATGTAAATAGATAGATAATTATATACGTAACTATTTAACGCAGTAGGCTTTCGCGAACAATGTTATTCAATCTTAATTTTGGAGCTTTCGTGACTGCAGGAATTATTTTTTGGTTCTTTCGGTAAAGTCACGTGTAAAGATAAAATTATAAATTAAATAATAGCATACTACGACGTTTCGATCGCAACACAAGCAATCATCATCAGGTGTGAAATAAATAGCAACAAAAATCTAACCAGAAAACTATAGACAGACATATAAGCAGACAGACATCACCAAGACACAGACAGAGAGAGAACACGTATCGGCACAAAGAGAGAGGTCGTCTCTTCTCTATTGTGCCGATACGTGTTCTCTCTCTGTGTGTCTTCATGATGTCTGTCTGCTTATATGTCTGTCTATAGTTTGTCTATAGTCTATAGTGTTGTGGTTAGATTTGTGTTGCTATTTCATTTACACCTGATGACGATGATTGCTTGTGTTGCAATCGAAACGTCGTAGTATGCTATTATTACATTTATTATTTTATCTTTATACGTGACTTTACCGAAAGAACCAAATAATAATTGTATTCATATTAAGGGTGCTTGGGTTAGATTGCGTAAGTATGAATGCGTCGTAACCCGCCGCCACCCGACCCAGCCGGTGAGGCTTGTCACGTAAACGACGCGTGCCAAAGAGTTGCAATTAGTGACGACTTCAGCAACGCTGCTGTGTTGGAGAGTGAACCCACGACATTTACAATCACGGCAAACGTGAGCGGGTGCGCACAACATGTACAATTGTAAATGTTGTCAATGTTGTGGATTAACAATTGTGAATGTTGTGGATTTGCTCTCAAACGCACCGGCGAGCTTAAGTAATATACTACACTATACACTACACTGCTATACACTACACTACTATACACTATACACTACACTACTATACACTATATACTACTATACACTACACTATACACTACACTGCTATACACTACACTACTATACACTATACACTACACTGCTATACACTACACTACTATACACTACACTACTATACACTACACTGCTATACACTACACTATACACTGCACTATACACTACACTATACACTACACTGTACACTACACTATACACTACACTGCTATACACTACACTGCTATACACTACACTATACACTACACTATACACTACACTATACACTACACTGCTATACACTACACTATACACTACACTATACACTACACTGCTATACACTACACTGCTATACACTACACTATACACTACACTACTATACACTACACTATACACTACACTATACACTACACTGCTATACACTACACTACTATACACTACACTATACACTGTTATACACTACACAATACACTACACTATACACTACTCTGCTATACACTACACTGCTATACACTACACTATACACTACACTACACTATACACTACACTATACACTACACTATACACTACACTATACACTACTATACGCTACACTATACACTACACTACTATACACTACACTACTATACACTACACTACTATACACTACACTGCTATACACTACACTGCTATACACTACACTATACACTACACTATACACTACACTATACACTACACTGCTATACGCTACACTATACACTACACTACTATACACTACACTACTATACACTACACTACTATACACTACACTGCTATACACTACACTATACACTACACTATACACTACACTATACACTACACTATACACTACACTACTATACACTACACTGCTATACACTACACTGCTATACACTACACTATACACTACACTATACACTACACTATACACTACACTGCTATACACTACACTATACACTACACTATACACTACACTGCTATACACTACACTATACACTACACTACTATACACTACACTATACACTACACTGCTATACACTACACTGCTATACACTACACTGCTATACACTACACTATACACTGTTATACACTACACTGCTATACACTACACTGCTATACACTACACTATACACTACACTATACACTGCTATACACTACACTGCTATACACTACACTGCTATACACTACACTATACACTACACTACTATACACTACACTATACACTACACTGATATTACACTACACTACTATACACTACACTACTATATACTACACTTTACACTACACTACACTATATACTACTATACACTACACTATACACTACACTATATACTACTATACACTACACTAGTAACTAATTGGCGTGCGTTGTTTACGTGACAACCCTTACTTGTCCGTGTCGGGTGGTGGAGGCTTGACGACACAACATTCATAACCACACGATCTAAACCCAACAAAAACCTCGATTGCGAGTATATCACTGCTACCGACAAGGGGGTTGGCTTATGGCCATCCCTGGCCACGCGACCGAGATGGCTCGCGGTTCGAATCCGGCGGGCCGACCCGGTCAATGCCGCGGCCCGTTTGCTTCACGGCGCGCCGTTGATGATCCCCGTGACGTCGTTCGATCGATCGATCGGGTTGCGAGAGTCGGGGGGGGGGGGGTGGGGGCCTCGTCACGTGCGCAGGCGGCGTTTGATTTGAAATTAAAGTTTGGGTCCGTTGTTAACCTGGGTTCGTGTGTGTACGTGCGTGCGCGTGTGTCTGTGCGTTGAACTTCTTTCGCGCCGTACGTAGCCAACCATGCCAAACGGAGGTGCGGGGGAAGCACAACAAACTATGGGTCTCTGTGTGAGTCTGTGTCTCTGTGTGAAGTCTGTGTCTCTGTGTGAGTCTATGGGTCTCTGTGCGAGTCTATGGGTCTCTGTGTGAGTCTATGGGTCTCTGCGTGAGTCTATGGGTTTCTGTGCGAGTCTACGTGTCTCTGTGTCAGTCTATATGTCTCTGTGTGAGTCTATGTGTCTCTGTGTGAGTCTATGGGTCTCTGTGTGAGTCTATGGGTCTCTGTGTGAGTCTATGGGTCTCTTTGTGAGTCTATGGGTCTCTGTGTGAGTCTATGGGTCTCTTTGTGAGTCTATGGCTCTCGGTGTGAGTCTTTGGGTCTCTGTGTGAGTCTATGGGTCTCTGTGTGAGTCTATGGGTCTCTGCGTGAGTCTATGGCTCTCTGTGTGAGTCTATGGGTCTCTGGGCGAGTCTATGTGTCTCTGTGTGAGTCTGTGGGTCTCTGTGTGAGTCTATGGGTCTCGGTGTGAGTCTTTGGGTCTCTGTGTGAGTCTATGGGTCTCTGTGTGAGTCTATGGGTCTCTGTGTGAGTCTATGGGTCTCTGCGTGAGTCTATGGGTTTCTGTGCGAGTCTACGTGTCTCTGTGTCAGTCTATGTGTCTCTGTGTGAGTCTATGTGTCTCTGTGTGAGTCTATGGGTCTCTGTGTGAGTCTATGGGTCTCTGTGTGAGTCTATGGGTCTCTTTGTGAGTCTATGGGTCTCTGTGTGAGTCTATGGGTCTCTTTGTGAGTCTATGGCTCTCGGTGTGAGTCTTTGGGTCTCTATGTGAGTCTATGGGTCTCTGTGTGAGTCTATGGGTCTCTGCGTGAGTCTATGGGTCTCTGTGCGAGTCTATGGGTCTCTGGGCGAGTCTATGTGTCTCTGTGTGAGTCTGTGGGTCTCTGTGTGAGTCTATGGGTCTCGGTGTGAGTCTTTGGGTCTCTGTGTGAGTCTATGGGTCTCTGTGTGAGTCTATGGGTCTCTGTGTGAGTCTATGGGTCTCTGTGTGAGTCTGTGGGTCTCTGTGTGAGTCTGTGGGTCTCTGTGTGAGTCTATGGGTCTCTTTGTGGATCTTTGGGTCTTTGTCTGAGTCTGTGGGTCTCTGTGTGAGTCTGTGGGTCTCTGTGTGAGTCTGTGGGTCTCTGTGTGAGTCTGTGGGTCTCTGTGTGATTCTATGGGTCTCTGTGTGAGTCTGTGTCTCTGTCTGAGTCTACGTGTCTCTGTGTCAGTCTATGGGTATGTGTTAGTCTGTGGGTCTCTGTGTGAGTCTGTGGGTCTCTGTGTGAGTCTGTGGGTCTCTGTGTGAGTCTATGGGTCTCTGTCTTGAGTCTACGTGTCTCTGTGTGAGTATGTGGGTCTCTGTGCGAGTCTATGGGTCTCTGTGTGGGTCTGTGGGTCTCTGTGTGAGTCTGTGGGTCTCTGTGTGAGTCTGTGGGTCTCTGTGTGAGTCTATGGGTCTCTGTGTGGGTCTTTGGGTCTCTGTCTGAGTCTGTGGGTCTCTGTGTGAGTCTGTGGGTCTCTGTATGAGTCTATGGGTCTCTGTGAGAATCTATGGGTCTCTGTGTGAGTCTATGGGTCTCTGTGTGAGTCTATGGGTCTCTGTGTGAGTTTATGGGTCTCTGTCTGAGTCTACGTGTCTCTGTGTCAGTCTATGGGTCTCTGTGTGAGTCTATAGGTCTCTGTGTGAGTCTATGGGTCTCTGTATGAGTCTATGGGTCTCTGTGCGAGTCTATGGGTCTCTATGAGTCTGGGTATCTTGTGTGAGTCTACGGGTCTCTGTGTGAGTCTGTGTCTCTGTCTGAGTCTACGTGTCTCTGTGTCAGTCTATGGTTCTCTGTGTCAGTCTATGGGTCTCTGTGTCAGTCTATGGGTCTCTGTGTGAGTCTCGAGTGAACAGGCAGTGAGTGTGGTTCAGTCGCCCGCAAACTCTCTCTTCCCGCACGTAAAATGTGTTCTCCCCCCTTTACGTTCAACCGTACGGTGCTACATCCAGCGCTCGATAGTATTCCACCACATTGTGTCACTGAGAAGTACTTCTCATTTAATGCGTTGGCTTGATGTGGGGGAAAACTTAATTTGGAGCTTTCGTGGCTGTAGGAATTATTCTTTTGGTTCTTTCGGTAAAGTGACGTGTAAAGATAAAATAATAAATTAAATACTGGCATACGACGTTTCGATTGCAACACAAGCAAGCATCATCGGGTTTAAATGAAATAGAAACACAAATCTAGTATACTTAGAAATGTAATGTAATACAACAAAGAGTTGGATAACATAACATAGGCACAAAGTGCCTATGTTTGTTCTCTCTCTATGTATCTCTGTGATATCTGTCTGCTTACATGTCTGTCTACATGTCTCTGGTTCTGTGTTTGATCTCTCTCTCTCAAATGTAGCATTCTCAGGAAGAACGTAATCATCCAGGCAGGGTGTTGACTGTTATGTTATCCGACTCTCTGTTGTATTACATTACATTTCTAAGTATACTAGATTTGTGTTTCTATTTCATTTATACCCGATGATGATTGCTTGTGTTGCAATCGAAACGTCGTATGCTAGTATTTAATCTATTATTTTATCTTTCTACGTCACTTTACCGAAAGAACCAAAGAATAACTGATGTGGGGGGTTCGGTGTTGCAAAACGGCTGAACCAAACCCCTGCCAAGTTGTCCCGATTATGCCTTCGAGTTTTTTGCCTACCGCGGATTTGCCGATTCGCGGCTCATACCCCAAGATCGACTCTGAGGCTGTCCTCCTGATGATGCTGGTTGCTGTTGTAAACGTCACGTTACTAGAATTTTAAATGTTGCAGTGGGTTTGCACTCCAACGCACCGGTGGTGCTGTACTAGTAACGAATTGGCACGTTCTGTTTACGTGACCTACAGCCGAACTCATTTGCTCTGTGGACGACGAGTGGGCGCGGGGGTTGAACGACACATAATTCCTTGCGAAAGGTTTCTATTTGGCGTTGTGACATCTTAACACATCTTCTTGGTTCTTTCGGTAAAGTCACGTAGAAGGGAAATAATAAAAAAAATAAAACATAATAAAATACAATTCTCACGACGTTTCGGCCACAACGCAAGCAGCCGTCCTCAGGTGAAGAACAGGTCTGTCGGAAAGACAGCGTCTGAATGGGCACCACCACGCTTGGCAGCGTATATTTAAGCCTTCCACCCTCCAACCCAGCTTAAATATACGCTGCCAAGCCTGGTGGTGCCCATTCAGACGCTGTCTTTCCGACAGACCTGTTCTTCACCCGAGGACGGCTGCTTGCGTTATGGCCGAAACGTCGTGAGAATTATTTTATTATGTTTTATTTTTAACATTTTATTATTTCCTTTCTACGTGACTTTACCGAAAGAACCAAGAAGATGAAACTGTGTTTGTTTATTATGCCGGGTGAGAAGGTCCCACTGAACTACGTAGTTCTTTTTCAGAAGCCACGTGGCCACAAACGATAGCTCAAAGGAAGAGGCCTATCGTCATCGCGTGGAAATTGGTGGCAGCCAAATAATTCTCTAAAGGCGCGACGTTGACTCTCAATGTGGAGGGGAAAAAACCGGAGGACCCGGAGAAAAAACCACGCGACCACGAGGGGAGAGACCGTGCAAACTCCACATACACAGATTCTAGATTTGAAGCTTTCGTGACTGCAAGGATTCATGGTCTTAGGTTTTTTCGGTAAAGTCACGTAGGTAAAACATTAAAATTAATAAAAGTAAAATAAAATAAAAGCCTGAAAACGGAAGCTTGTGTTGCCTCCGAAACGTCGTGATATTTATTTTACTTTTATTAATTTTAATTTTTTAACCTACGTGACGTAACCGAAAAAACCTAAGATTACATTTAAAGATGTCGGGGTCTGGATCAAACCCACGACCTGCTGCTTACCAGGCGAGGTAGTTAACATCTCGCCACATACATACACACGCACTAACAAAGATAAAGATCCCCCCCCTCCCATATAGCCTTCACAGGCTGTTGGGGCAAGTATTATTAGCGAGTAGCACCTATGAAGGCCGGACACGGCACACGAGGCTACGGTGTCGTAAGATAACACGCCCGGCTGCATTTGTCTCCCGAGTGATTGATGTTATAACGCGGAACATGCGCCCCTGTTATAACACGGGACGCGTGCCACCGTTATAACACGGAACGCGTGCCGCCGTTATAACACGGGACGCGTGCTGCCGTTATAACACGGAACGTGTGCCACCGTTATAACACGGGACGCGTGCCACCGTTATAACACGGGACGCGTGCCACCGTTATAACACGGGACGCGCACAGTTATAACACGGGACGCATTGCCCCCGTTATAACACGGGACGCATTGCCCCCGTTATAACACGGGACGCATTGCCCCCGTTATAACACGGGACGCGTGCCCCCGTTATAACACAGGACGCGCACAGTTATAACACGGGACGCATTGCCCCCGTTATAACACGGGACGCATTGCCCCCGTTATAACACGGGATGCGCACAGTTATAACACGGGACGCATTGCCCCCATTATAACACGGGACGCGCGCAGTTATAACGCGGTTTCTGAGCGGTCGACGGGGAACTACTTTCTTTAGCTGCGCGGCTGAGCGGTACAGGACACAGAGGACGCAGGATGGTATCGCGATGTCGCGGTGGCGGTGTAACCCTCAGTTATTTGTCGCGCCATCTCGCCGCGCGCGTGCGTAGGAGTCGTAGTAGTACAGGGGCCCCTCTACTTACGAACATTTGACTTAAGAACTTTTAGAGATATGAACGAACCTGTCCGTATGTCCAGTTGCCCGTTCGGACCGAGAGTCGTAAGTTCAACCGCCGCGCAAATGGATGGCGGTAGTGGCGTCTATATCTGCAGAATGTGAAGAACCAGTTGCATCTACATCTGCAGAATGTGAAGAACCAGTGGAATCTATATCTGCAGATTGTGAAGAACCAGTGGCATCTAAATCTGCAGAACGCGAAGAACCAGTGGCATCTACATCTACAGAACGTGAAGAACCAGTGGCATCTACATCTGCAGAACGTGAAGAACCAGTGGCATCTACATCTGCAGAACGTGGAGAACCAGTAGCATCTCCATCTGCAGAACGTGAAGACCCAGTGGCATCTACATCTGCAGAACGTGAAGAACCAGTGGCATCTACATCTGCAGAACGTGAAGAACCAGTGGCATCTACATCTGCAGAACGTGAAGAACCAGTGGCATCTACATCTGCAGAACGTGGAGAACCAGTGGCATCTACATCTGCAGAACGTGAAGAACCAGTGGCATCTACATCTGCAGAACGTGGAGAACCAGTGGCATCTACATCTGCAGAACGTGGAGAACCAGTGGCATCTACATCTGTAGAACGTGGAGAACCAGTGGCATCTACATCTGCAGAACGTGGAGAACCAGTGGCATCTACATCTGCAGAACGCGAAGAACCAGTGGCATCTACATCTGCAGAACGTGGAGAACCAGTGGCATCTACATCTGCAGAACGCGAAGAACCAGTGGCATCTACATCTGCAGAACGTGGAGAACCAGTGGCATCTACATCTGCAGAACGCGAAGAACCAGTGGCATCTACATCTGCAGAACGTGGAGAACCAGTGGCATCTACATCTGCAGAAGATTACATAACTTTCAAAGCCATTCCCCGTGTTTAGTGTACACGCCCTACAACGTGTTTGGAATCGACAGGAGGCAAGTTTGGACTTACGAACAAATCGACTTACGAACAGAACCTGTGGAGCCTAACTCGTTCACAAGTAGAGGATTCCCTGTAGCACATATTGCATCATGTCATGGCCAAATCGTTTACCCCTCTTCACGCGCCGCTTTTTGGGTAACGCGTCAACACGCCGCGTCAAACGAGGACTGGTGCCCCCTACGCCGCTGGGGAATTTGCGAACGTCGGGAACCTGTCAGTCGGGACGTACCGCCCCCCTTCCCCGGAGCACGTGGTCAGCATCAGTGGCGAGTAGCGGTGGGTGAGTTGAGCCGGAGTTGAGTATCGGAGCAATAAGCGTGCGTGTGTTGCCGAGGTCGTGTGCGGTGCTTGACGCGTCTTCTCAAAACTTAGACAACTGCCCCTCTTGGGACACAAAAGCAAAGACACTCAGTGTATGCAAATTATTTTGTCAAGACGCTCTTCGCCCCCTCCATCCCAGCATAAATAGTCGCTCCAAGCCTGGGGCGTGCCATTCAGACTCTGCCTTCTCGACAGACCTGTTCTCCACCTGAAGACGGCTGCTTGCGTTGTGGCCGAAACGTCGTGAGAATTATTTTATTATGTTTTTATTTTTTATTTTATTATTTTATTATTTCCCTTCTACGTGACTTTACCGAAAGAACCAAGAAGAACACTCCGTGTAGCCTGCAAGAGTTTTGGGGGCAAGTGCTGTTTAGCGAGTAGCGGCAACTATGAAGTCCACGCCCGGCCGCCTTTGTCTCCCTCGTGGCGATGTTTACACACCGCACCAGGTTCTCTTGTGGCACACACACAGACACTTGGATGTGTATACATGCACCACGTATATGTAGATATATATTATAATGATGATGTTGAATAAACGAGCTTATTTTGAGAAGACTTTGTCCTTTCTGGTCTTGTTTCTTATTTCCGCAGCTACATACATGAGTAGTGGCTTCCATGGAGACACACACTGGAACTTGGAGGCAACACGTTAAGGTACAACACCCCGACAGGGTAACTACATACACGTACGGGGTAACGACATCGGTGGTAGCTAACTTCCACTAGCGTCTAAACCCGCGACGAAGCAACTAAATAACCAGGTCAGGTCAAATTTCGATTTAAAGCTTTCGTGACTGCAGGGATTCGTCTTCTTGGTTCTTTCGGTAAAGTCACGTAGAAGGGAAGTAATAAAATAATAAAAATAAAACATAATAAAACAATTCTCACGACGTTTCGGCCACAACGCAAGCAGCCGTCTTCAGGTGAAAACCAGGTCTGTCGAGGTGACAGCGTCTGAAATTCATTCAGAGAAATTCATTCAGACGCTGTCGCCTCGACAGACCTGGTTTTCACCTGAGGACGGCTACTTGCGTTGTGGCCGAAACGTCGTGAGAATTGTTTTATTATGTTTTATTTGTATTATTTGATTACTTCCCTTCTACGTGACTTTACCGAAAGAACCAAGAATACAGGTCAGGTCCGTAACGTACCGCCTGACCCACGATACCAAACGTGGCGACCGAAGACCGAGGAGATGTACCACGGCGGGTTGATTCCAGAAGACAGCCCTGATCGGCGCTCGGGACCTCCCTTTTATGCCCCTGGGCGTGGCCTGGCCCCGTCCTAGACCACGCCCCCTTGTAGATCTTCCCAGAAGGTTCTGGACCTTCTGTCACGTGTCCCTCTCGCCACCCATTGGCCCCCCTCTCTACTCTCTGCTGGTCACGTGCCCTCTATCTGGCCGTCACTATGAGCACGACGCAAGGGCCCGCTTCTATGCCATGCTCACTCTGGTGCCAGAGAGAGATTCGCTCACATGCACAGCACCGCCCCATACTCGTTGGTTCGTTCGGTAAAGTCGCGTAGGTAGACAAATAAAATGAAACTAAAATAATACATCACGACGTTTTGATCGCGATTGAAACTTCGTGATATATTATTTTTTATATTCTTGGTAATTTCGGTAAAGTCACGTAGAAGGGAAATAATAAAATGATAAAAATATAAACCAATAAAATAATGAAAATATAAAACGATAAAATTATCACGACGTTTCTACTGCAACACAAGCGATCATCATCAGGTGTGAAATCCACAGCAAGACAATTATTCTCAGGTTTTTTCGGTAAAGTCACGTGGGTAAAACATTAAAAGTAATGAAAGTAAAATAAAACAAAACAAAAATAAAATTCACGACGTTTCTTTCATTACTTTTAATGTTTTACCCACGTGACTTTACCGAAAAAACCTGAGAATATGAATCATTGCAGTCACGAAAGCTTCAAATCTAGAAGCAAGACAATCCACAGCAAGAAAATGTTCTTGCTGTGGATTTTACACCCGACGATGATTGCTTGCGTTGCAGTCGAAACGTCGTGAGAATTGATAATTGGTTCTTTACCCTTCTGTCTGGCAACAAAACTGACACCTTTTTACGAGGAGTCATGTTTGCATAGACCGCAATACCTGCGGTCGGAATGCAAACAAAACACACAACTCTGATAATGTATGCACTGTCCTTGAAGTTGATTGGTCCACACTCGAGACAGCTTTCCTTAGAGCCTAGTCTCACATGGTGTTGGACCAGATGACGCCAAAAGGCGCACAACTCAAAGACAATGCACCATCAGAGTATGAGAGCTCGGGGCAAGCATCTACACTATGGGAACCTCATTTGCCAGTAAAAATATGATAATTGGTTCTTTACCCTTCTATCTGGCAACAAAACTGACACCTTTTTACAAGGAGTCATGTTTGCATAGACCGCAATACCTGCAGTCATAATGCAAACAAAAAACATAACTGATAATGTATGCACTGTCCTTGAAGTTGATTGGTCCACACTCGAGACAGCTTTCCTTAGAGCCTAGTCTCACATGGTGTTGGACCAGATGACGCCAAAAGGCGCACAACTCAAAGACAATGCACCTTCAGAGTAGTTTTGGCGTCATCTGGTCCAACCCACGTGAGACTAGGCTCTAAGGAAAGCTGTCTCGGGTGTGGATCAATCAACTTTAAGGACAGTGCATACATTATCAGAGTTATGTTCTTTTGTTTGTATTATGACTGCAGGCATTGCGGTCTATGCAAACATGACTCCTTGTAAAAAGGTGTCAGTTTTGTTTCCAGATAGAAGGGTAAAGAACCAATTATCATATTTTTACTGGCAAATGAGGTTCCCATAGTGTCGTGAGAATTGTATTGTTTTATATTTTTATTATTTTATTATTTCCCTTCTACGTGACTTTACCGAAAGAACCAAGAACATGAATCCCTGCAGTCACGAAAGCTTCAAATCGAAATATTATTTTTTGTTTCATTTTGTTTTTCTACCTACGTGACTTTACCGAAAGATCTCTTTTACCAGTGGCAAAATATAATAGTAGGTTTTTACCCTTTTAAACTGGTACACAACTGACACCTTTATTCAAGGCATCATGTTTGCAATGACCACAACACAAGTAGTCAAAAAAGCAAACAAAAAGAAGCAACTCTGATAATGATAATAATATGCACTGTCCTTGAAGTTGATTATTATCATCATCAGAGTTGCTTCTTTTAGTTTGCTTTGTTGACTGCTTGTGTTGTGGTTATTGCAAACATGATGCCTTGCATAAAGGTGTCAGTTTTGTACCAGTTTTAAAGGGTAAAAACCTACTACTATATTTTGCCACTGGTAAAGGAGGTCTCATAGTGTACATTCTTACCCCGAGCTCTCAATACTCTGATATTGCGCTGTCTTTGAGTTGTACGCCTTTTGGTGTCATCTGGTCCAACACCAATGGGGACTAGGCTCTAAAGAAAGCCGTCTCGGGTGTGGACCAATCAACTTCAAGGACAGTGCGTATTATTATCATCATCATCAGAGTTGCTTCTTTTTGTTTGCTTTATTGACTGCTTGTGTTGTGGTCATTGCAAACATGATGCCTTGCATAAAGGTGTCAGTTTTGTACCAGTTTAAAAGGGTAAAAACCTACTACTATACTTTACCGAAAGAACCAAAGAGTCTGAATCCTGCAGTCACGAAAGCTTCAAATCAACATCGCACCGCCCGTCTTCCAATAGCTGGCGCGAGACGCCATAGTGACTCCAATATACGTCACTACACATGCAACATACATACAACACACATGCTACATGCATACAACGCACATGCTATTTACATGTGTAACGAGCGACTTCCCTGTCATTACACATGCTACATACATGCTACATACACGCAACATGCATGCTACATACACGCAACATGCATGCTACATACACGCAACATACAACATGCATACACCTGGCGTTGGGGTGGGTGGGGGTGGTCCTCATCCAGCAGTGGAGTGACACGGGACGTCACGACGAAAGGCGCACCCCTCCCAACAGCGTCGGCAGATCACGGATTCTTGAATCGATCTGTGCGGATCTGTGGGTGTTTTATTTATGGGCACACAAAAAACACATTTTTCTATCGATATTGTCGGGACTTAGCTGGAGCTGTCTTGGGGCTGTGCTCCGGAAAATAACCTCCCACCACCACCACTGTGGACAGGGGGTGGAGTGGGTGCGGGGGGGGACATTTGATGTGGGGGAGGGGCGGTTGTAAGAGAAATTACTGCCCGATTATCATGATAATTAACGTCGTCCCATTCATCGTCAGCCTCATCATCATCAGCTTCACTTCCATCATCATCATCAGCTCCATCAGTATCATCAGCTTCATCATCATCAACTTCATCATCATCAGCAGCTCTATCATCACCATCAGCTTCATCATCATCATCAACTTCATCATCAGCAGCAGCAGCTTCATCCCACCATCAGCATCAGCATCATCAACTTCATTCCCATCATCATCATCATCAGCAGCTCCATCATCATCAGCTCCATCACCACTATCATCAACTTCATTCCTATCATCATCATCAGCTCCATCATCATCATCATCATCGTCATCGTCAGCTCTATACCCACCATAATCATCAGCATCATCATCATAATTTAGCTTTATCCCCATCATCAGCAGCAGCTCCACCATCATCATCATCAGCTCCATCATCATCAGCTTCATCATAATTTATTTTTATCCCCATCATCATCAGCAGCAGCTCCACCATCATCATCATCAGCTCCATCATCATCAGCTTCATCATCGTTTATCTTTATCCCCATTATCCCCATCATCATCAGCAGCTCCACCACCATCATCATCATCAGCTCCATCCCCCATCATCATCAGCAGCTCCACCATCATCATCAGCAGCAGCTCCACCATCATCATCATCAGCTCCATCACCATCAGCTTCATCATCATTTATCTTTATCCCCATTATCCCCATCATCAGCAGCTCCACCACCATCATCATCATCATCAGCTCCATCCCCCATCATCATCAGCAGCTCCACCATCATCATCATCAGCAGCTCCACCATCATCATCATCAGCTCCATCATCATCAGCTTCATCATCATTTATCTTTATCCCCATCATCATCATCAGCTCCATCATCATCAGCTTCATCATCATTTATCTTTATCCCCACCATCATCATCATCAGCTCCACCATCATCATCATCAGCAGCTCCACCATCATCATCATCAGCTCCATCATCATCAGCTTCATCATCATTTATCTTTATCCCCATCATCATCATCATCAGCTCCATCATCATCAGCTTCATCATCATTTATCTTTATCCCCACCATCATCATCATCAGCAGCTCCACCATCATCATCATCAGCAGCTCCACCATCATCATCATCAGCTCCATCATCATCAGCTTCATCATCATTTATCTTTATCCCCATCATCATCATCATCAGCTCCATCATCATCACCATCATCATCATTTATCTTAATTTTAGAACTTTCGTGACTGCAGGAATTATTATTTGGTTCTTTCGGTTAAGTCACGTACGTGACTTAACCGAAAGAACCAAATAATAATATCATCATTTATCTTTATCCCCACCATCATCATCAGCAGCAGCTCCACCATCATCATCATCAGCAGCTCCACCATCATCATCATCAGCTCCATCATCATCAGCTTCATCATCATTTATCTTTATCCCCATCATCATCATCATCAGCTCCATCATCATCAGCTTCATCATCATTTATCTTTATCCCCATCATCATCATCAGCTCCATCCCCCATCATCTCATCCAGCGCGCGCGCGCTCCGCATTCGTGACGTCACGTGCCAGGCAGCACATCGCTACAGCTGCTACAGCTGCTGTGACAATAACACGACATAGCTAACCCAGCTTCGCTGATGCTGCTACAGCTGCTGCAGCTGCTGTGACAATAACACGACATAGCTAACCCAGCGTCGCTGATGCTGCTACAGCTGCTGCTGCTGCTGCCACGGCAGATGCGGCTGCAGCTGCTGCTGTAGCTGACACTGCTGTTGACGCTGGTGTTATTTTTCTAGTGATGGAGCTGCTGATTCAGCCGACGTCGCTGCTATTGCGACTGCTGCTGTAGCCGCCGCTGCTGTTGCTGCTGCTGTAGCTGATGCTGCTTTCATAGCGACTGCTACTGACGCGGGTGCTCTTGCTACCGATGTAGCCGCTGATCCTGTTGCTGCTATTACGACTGCTGCTATAGCCGCTGCTGCTGCTGCTGATGATGTTATAGCCGCTGCTGTTGCAGCTGTAGGCTGTTGCGATGGAGACAGCCGTGCAGTCTGCCTTGGACTTTTGCTACCACGGTGCTTGTGATGATGGTGATGATGGTGGTGATGATGGTGGTGATGGTGGTGATGGTGATGATGGGGCTATCAGACGTCAGCGCCTGTCCCTCCGACATCACCGGCAGGATGAGGTGAGTGATGGCTTGATGATGATGATGGGGGAGGTGGGGGGTAGTTGGTTACATTGTGATGGTGGCGGTGATGATGGGGTGATGTTGATGGTGGCGGTGATGATGGGGTGATGTTGATGGTGGCGGTGATGATGGGGTGATGTTGATGGTGGCGGTGATGATGGGGTGATGTTGATGGTGGCGGTGATGATGGGGTGATGTTGATGGTGGCGGTGATGATGGGGTGATGTTGATGGTGGCGGTGATGATGGGGTGATGTTGATGGTGGCGGTGATGATGGGGTGATGTTGATGGTGGCGGTGATGATGGGGTGATGTTGATGGTGGCGGTGATGATGGGGTGATGTTGATGGTGGCGGTGATGATGGGGTGATGTTGATGGTGGCGGTGATGATGGGGTGATGTTGATGGTGGCGGTGATGATGGGGTGATGTTGATGGTGGCGGTGATGATGGGGTGATGTTGATGGTGGCGGTGATGATGGGGTGATGTTGATGGTGGCGGTGATGATGGGGTGATGTTGATGGTGGCGGTGATGATGGGGTGATGTTGATGGTGGCGGTGATGATGGGGTGATGTTGATGGTGGCGGTGATGATGGGGTGATGTTGATGGTGGCGGTGATGATGGGGTGATGTTGATGGTGGCGGTGATGATGGGGTGATGTTGATGGTGGCGGTGATGATGGGGTGATGTTGATGGTGGCGGTGATGATGGGGTGATGTTGATGGTGGCGGTGATGATGGGGTGATGTTGATGGTGGGTCAGAGGGCTGTAATTTTATTCACAAAATGATGGGGCCTGGTTCAATTCCCGGAGGTGGTCATGGTGGTGGCGTCGATTAAGTATAATTCCCATCATCATCGTGATCGTGATAATCGTGAACATCATCATCCATTATCATCATTCACCATCATCATCATCCATCATCATCCATCATCATCCATCATCATTATTGCGCGGCGCTTTCAGATGCGCTTCTGCGACCGTCTGGAACGCTCTTCCCTTCCGATATTAGGAAGCCACTGGAGCTGTGGACTTTTAAATAATCATCATCATCATCTCGATTGACAAACTCATTTATTTAGAGCTGATTTTTGTTGTGTTTATATTTGTACATACATGGACTCACACAGAGACCCATAGACTCACGCAAAGACTCATAGACTCACACGGACACCCATAGACTCACACAGAGACATATAGACTCACACAGAGACCCATAGACTCACACAGAGACCTATAGACTTACACAGAGACCCATAGACTCACACAGAGACCCATATACTCACACAGAGACCCATGGACTCACGCAAAGACTCATAGACTCACACAGAGACCCATAGATTCACACAGAGACATATAGACTCACACAGAGACCCATAGACTCACACAGAGACCTATAGACTTACACAGAGACCCATAGACTCACACAGAGACCCATATACTCACACAGAGACCCATGGACTCACACAAATACACATAGACTCACACAGAGACCCATAGGCTCACACAGAGACCCATAGACTCACAAAGAGACCCATAGACTCACTACAGAGACCCATACACTCACACAGAGACCCATAAACTCACATAGAGACCCATAGACTCACACAGAGACCCATAGACTCACACAGAGACCCATAAACTCACACAGAGACCCATAAACTCACACAGAGACCCATAAACTCACAAAGAGACCCATAAACTCACACAGAGACCCATAGACTCACACAGAGACCCATAGACTCACACAGAGACCCATAGACTCACACAGAGACACACACTTTGTTGTCCTTCCCCCGCACCTCCGATTAGCGCGGTTGGCTACGTACGGCGCGAAAGAAGTTCAGCGTACAGTGCACCCTCTTCATCATCTTAGACATCTTGACGCGGTCATTCCTTCTCCTCCCCTACCTCTTCCAGCCCCCCCCCCTTCTCTGCTCATCATTATCCGTGCCTCTCTTCATCTTTGTCCGTCTAGGCGGGGGGTGTGGGGGTTTACTTCCATCCGTGCCATCCCCTTCCTTGCCCCGTCCACCTTGCACCATCCCTCTCTGTCTTCTGCCCTTTTGTGCAACTGACTCCTACCCCCTCCACCCACCCACCTTGCCCCTCCCACCACATCCCCCGGTATCAACTCGGCTGTCCCAGGTGGGCACGAGGTCACATCTCCTGGGCCACGAGGACGTGGAGAGCGGCGACGGCGGATCCTTCCGGCGACTCTCGCAAGGGGTGCGGTCCCTGGAGCACGCCGGTGAGCAAGCACGTGGGTGGTGCCAGTCGGCGGTGGGGGGAGGAGGTTGCTCGGTAAATGTTGAGACAACGTTGAGCCAACGTTGAGCTAACGTTGAGAAAACGTTGAGACATGTTGAGCCAGGCAACGTTGAGCCAGTACATTTTGGCTCAACGTTGGCTCAACGTTGAGCCAACGTTGAGAAAACGTTGAGACATGTTGAGCCAGGCAACGTTGAGCCAGTACATTTTGGCTGAACTTTGGCTCAACGTTGAGCCAACGTTGATCCAACGTTGAGAAAACGTTGAGACATGTTGAGCCAGGCAACGTTGAGCCAACGTTGGCTGGCTGGCAAGTGCTCACCCGGTAAAACGTGGAACGTCGGGGGCCCAACTTTGGGCCAACGGTTCTAAACATTCAGGCTGGACTGCACTAAAGTCCATCCTGGGGTTTAATTAGACCTGGTTGGTTACACAGTGAACAGCTCACAGATCCTTGATCAATCTGGACACAGTCCCATTAGTGAGGTCTTCCGGCAGGCGAGGCTGCGTTCGTTGGCTGGGTCACAGCGTGCCCAAGCAGTGGGCACGCTGTTTGTGCACCTAGCCTGGCACACATTCGCTGTGATAACCACCGCCATTTTCTCTCAAATGCCGGTGGTTGCTGTTGGTGGTGTCGATTGTGATGACAGGTCGCAACCGGGTACCCGATACCCGTACCCTACCCGATACCCGGCTACCCGTACCCGGCCGGGTACGGGTAGCCATTTGCGACCCTGGTGCGGCCGGGTACGGGTACGGGTAGGCCATGAGTCACTGGTGAGTCACCGTTTGTCACTCATTTCCCAACGTCTTGTCTCTTCTGACAATTCAAGTTCTTAGAATCAACCCACCCACGCCTGCAACATGGCTTCATCCCAGAGGTCGCAATCAGGTACCTGTACCCTACCCGTACCCGACCGGGTACGGGTAGGGTACGGGTACGGCCGGGTACGGGTACCCGTTTGCGACCCTGGTGCGGCCGGGTACGGGTACGGGTAGCCGGGTAAGGAATCAAAACCCGTTTGCCACCTCTGGTTCACACCGTGCGCACTGCCAGCAGCCGGGCTTTGACATTTGACTCGAAAACACAAGACAACATTAAGTTAAACGCAGACAGCGGGAGGTGGCAGCCGAGGCGGGCAGAGAAAAAGTGGAGGAATGGCGGCCCCATGATTTGCGTTGCCACGGAAACGGGGAGGCGGCGGTTGCATAGCAACGCCCTGGGCAGGCTGCCCAACAAAAAAAAATGGAGGGCCACCCACCCCCCCACTGCCTTTTGAAACGCAGGGCAAACATTTATTGAGAATTAAAACGTGGAAAGAGAGGCACGCTAACCCACCTTTGTCAGCTTATAGGGTGTATTTTTTGTATTCATTCATTTCTCTTGTTGTTGTTGTTGTTGAATCTGTTGTTTGTTGTGGTTATTGTGGTTATTGTTGTTGTTGTTTCGTTGTTTTGTTGATATTGTTGCTGTTGTTTTTGTTGCTGTTTGTTGTTTTTTTTTGTTGTTGTAGTTATTGTTTTTATTTATTTTTGTTTTTATTGTTGCTGTTGTTTGTGTTTTAATTTTTGCAGTAGTTTCTATTGCCGTTGTTATTGTTGTTGTTTTTGTTGTTATTTTTGTTGTTATTGCTGCTTTTGTCAGTCTGTAACTTCGCACTGATAAGCAAAGGCCTTTCACATGTTTTTACATTCCTGACTGAATCTATGGGTCTCTGTGTGAGTCAGTGGGTCTCTGTGTGAGTCTATGGGTCTCTGTGTGAGTCTATGGTGTATGTGTGTCTCTGTGGGTCTCTGTGTGAGTCAGTGGGTCTCTGTGTGAGTCTATGGTGTATGTGTGTCTCTGTGTGAGTCTATATGTGAGTCAGTAGGTCTCTGGGAGTCTATGGTGTATGTGTGTCTCTGTGGGTCTCTGTGTGAGTCTATGGTGTATGTGTGTCTCTGTGGGTCTCTGTGTGAGTCTATGGGTTTCTGTGTGAGTCTATGAGTCTCTGTGTGAGTCTATGGGTCACTGTAGTGAGTCTATGGTGTATGTGTGTCTCTGTGGGTCTCTGTGTGAGTCTATGGGTCTCTGTGTGAGTCTATGGTGTATGTGTGTCTCTGTGTGAGTCTATATGTGAGTGAGTAGGTCTCTGGGAGTCTATGGTGTATGTGTGTCTCTGTGGGTCTCTGTGTGAGTCTATGGTGTATGTGTGTCTCTGTGGGTCTCTGTGTGAGTCAGTGGGTCTCTGTGTGAGTCTATGGTGTATGTGTGTCTCTGTGTGAGTCTATATGTGAGTCAGTAGGTCTCTGGGAGTCTATGGTGTATGTGTGTCTCTGTGGGTCTCTGTGTGAGTCTATGGTGTATGTGTGTCTCTGTGGGTCTCTGTGTGAGTCAGTGGGTCTCTGTGGGAGTCTATGGTGTATGTGTGTCTCTGTGGGTCTCTGTGTGAGTCTATGGGTCTCTGTGTGAGTCTATGGTGTATGTGTGTCTCTGTGTGAGTCTATATGTGAGTCAGTAGGTCTCTGGGAGTCTATGGTGTATGTGTGTCTCTGTGGGTCTCTGTGTGAGTCTATGGTGTATGTGTGTCTCTGTGGGTCTCTGCGTGAGTCAGTGGGTCTCTGTGGGAGTCTATGGTGTATGTGTGTCTCTGTGTGAGTCTATATGTGAGTCAGTAGGTCTCTGGGAGTCTATGGTTTATGTGTGTCTCTGTGGGTCTCTGTGTGAGTCTATGTGTCTCTGTGTGAGTCTACGGGTCTCTGTGTGAGTCTATGGGTCTCTGTGGGAGTTTAAGGTGTATGCGTGCGTGTGTGGGTCTCTGTGTGAGTCTGTGGGTCTCAGTGCGAGTCTGTGGGTCTATGTGAGTCTGTGGTTCTTTGTGTCAGCCTATGGGTCTCTGTGTGGTGAGTCTGTGGGTCTCTATTTGAGTATGTGGTGTCTTTGTGAGTCCATCGGTTTCTGTGTGAGTCTATGCGTCTCTTTGTGGTAGTGGTTGTGATGAGTTGTGGTGGTGGTGGTGATAATTATAACGGTGGTGGTGGTTGTGGTGGTGGTGATGATGACAGTCGTCGTGGTGCTGCTTGTGGTGGTGTGGGGAGTGGTGGCGCAGCGGTTAGCGCGCGTCCTCAACGAACCGCGGCGACCCGAGTTCGATTCCCGCTCACGGCTCAACACCGGTGACGATTATCTGAACCGGTTCCGGGCCTCCCTTAGGTCGACTCAGCCTCAAATGAGTGCCTGGTGCAGTGTATAAACATCGCCACTGAGGAGACAAAGGCGGCCGGGCGTGGTGTTGGCCGTGACGGCCTTCATGCGTGCTGCCTGCGAACAACACTTGCCCCAACAATCCGCTAACGGGGGCTATGCGGTTGGGGGATCTTTGCTCGCAGCAAAGGTGGTGGTAGTGGTGGTGGTGGTGGCGGTGGTGGCAGCGGTGGTGGTGGTGGTGGTAGTGGTGATGGTGGCGGTGGTGGCGGTGACGGTGGCGGTGGTGGCTGTGGTGGTGGTGGGGCGGTGGTGGCGGTGGTGGCGGTGGTAGCGGTGGTAGCGGTGGTGGCGGCGGTGGTGAGGGCGGTGATGGTGGTGGCGGTGGTGGCGGGTGGCGGCGGTGGTGGCGGTGGCGGTGGTGGTGGTGGCGGTGGTGGTGGTGGCGGCGGTGGTAGCGGTGGTGGCGGCGGTGGTGAGGGCGGTGATGGTGGTGGCGGTGGTGGCGGTGGCGGCGGTGGTGGCGGTGGCGGTGGTGGTGGTGGCGGTGGTGGTGGCGGCGGCGGTGGTGGTGGTGGCGGCGGTGGTAGCGGTGGTGGCGGCGGTGGTGAGGGCGGTGATGGTGGTGGCGGTGGTGGCGGTGGCGGCGGGTGGTGGCGGTGGCGGTGGTAGTGGTGGCGGTGGTGGTGGTGGTGGCGGTGGCGGTGGTGGTGGTGGCGGTGGTGGCGGCGGTGGTGAGGGCGGTGAAGGCGGTGATGGTGGTGGCGGTGGTGGCGGCGGTGGTAGTGGTGGCGGTGGTGGTGGTGGCGGTGGCGGCGGTGGTAGTGGTGGCGGTGGTGGTGGTGGCGGCGGTGGTGGTGGTGGCGGTGGTGGTGGCGGCGGTGGTGGCGGTGGTAGTGGTGGCGGTGGTGGTGGTGGCGGCGGTGGTGGTGGCGGCGGTGGTGGTGGTGGCGGCGGTGGTGAGGGCGGTGATGGTGGTGGCGGTGGTGGCGGCGGTGGTAGTGGTGGCGGTGGTGGTGGTGGCGGCGGTGGTGGTGGTGGCGGTGGTGGTGGTGGCGGTGGCGGTGGTGGTGGTGGCGGTGGCGGTGTCGGTGGTGGCGGCGGTGGTGAGGGCGGTGAGGGCGGTGATGGTGGTGGCGGTGGTGGCGGCGGTGGTAGTGGTGGCGGTGGTGGTGGCGGCGGTGGTGGTGGTGGCGGTGGTGGTGGTGGCGGTGGCGGTGGTGGCGGTGGTGGTGGTGGCGGTGGCGGTGGTGGTGGTGGTGGCGGTGGCGGTGGTGGCGGCGGTGGCGGTGGTGGTGGCGGTGGTGGCGGTGGTGGTGGTGGTGGCGGTGGTGGTGGTGGTGGCGGTGGTGGTGGTGACTTTGGCTTCTTGTTGTGGCTTCCGTGCAGCTTGGG
>NW_027614561.1:0-25052 GCF_965212315.1 Lampetra planeri | reverse complement strand
AATTTTTCAGAGTGTATGGACAATTACAATGCACATGACTCATGACTAAAATAAAATGCTCAATAATGCAATTTGATCTTAAAAGCCCTCTATAAACAAATTTATTGAATTAATAAATAATTATATTTCCCTCCAAAATGGACGTTTTTAATTGCCATGGGGAAATGATATGAAATTGGCTATCAATCAGATTCATTGAACATGAACGTGTCATTGTGATTTGTGATCGACCCAAGAACTCTGACATATGCTGTGTTCACTTTCAATTGGTTGAACAAGAATAAGTCAGAGTGAGTCTCCCCCATCTTATCATCGGCAGCTAAGTGATGGAATATAGAGGTCATCCTGTGCAGCAAGGAAGACGTGAGATGTTTCTATGTGGAAGGATAATAAGCAGAGGCAATTGAGTCCCTGTGTTGTCAGGCAGTCACTATCTGCCTTCTGCTAGATCACAAGAGGGGATCAGACCAACGCTTTCCCAAGGTGGCGAAGGAGGTGAGTTTAATGTCACTCTACAAAAGCTATTTCCAAAAGCTCACCTAACATGGTCTATTCAAGGTCAAGCTGCAAGAGGATTTCAACGGTACAATTATAATACCAATAGTTCTGCAAATGAGTGAAAACATTACATGATGTACATTATACATGCTAATCTCCTTTTCTCAGTATCTGATCTGTGCTGTAGTTAAACCACTAATTCTTTTCATAGAATGTGAATATCCTTAATTTAGGATGACCTTTACCAATGTGTCTTATTTGCAAAACAAACACAAAATAAAAAAAAAGCTTGAATATTGTATAACAATACTTATACACATAAGGCATAAAAAAGCTTTCACAGTTGATCACACTCATTAGCATGTGATACCATGTATGTGATTATCATATTATAATGTCTCTCTCCATATAGTCCAATGTACAAGAAACATTACCACTCACAGTGATTGCACTCACTTTGCTGCAGTGGTTGGCAATTTTTAACACTTAATAGTGCTCTATTCCTAACCCTTGATCTAATGACACAGCAGATAACACCAGTCCACAGAAAGTCCAGAAAGCTGCATTGGAAGAGAGTGTACAAAATGCTTAAAATAATCTTATATTTTAAAGAAAAGGTAGTGAAGGAAGGCCGTTGTCAGGGGGAGGTAATACTGCATCGGGGGAAAGGAGCCTTTGTTTTCAGGTATTATTTACTTTTGAACACACTTGACTCACATCTGTGTGGTTTTTCTTCAAAAGCAAAAGCATCTCTTGATACGGATTACGGTTCTTAGCCTTTGAGGGCAAATTAATCATTCTGAAGTTGTTCACACAAAAAAAACAGACAACGTCCTACAAAGTAAATCACTTGTCCAGACTGATTTTACAAACAAATTCAAAACTAAACACTAACATCAACAAATATGTGGTTGCAGCTTTGTGATACCTAGTCAACTTGCAGTATATGCAATATAACTGTTATGATTATGTACTGTATCATGCCAATGGCTGGGTAAACCGTTGCTGCAGCAGAGGTCCATGCCTACACAGGCTCCTCTCTGGTCTTATGAATTCACCCCTTGGTAACTGTTTGAGATGCAGCTGGCTGTCAGATGATTTTAATGTTAACGGAGGCAGGTTAGGAGGCTGGATGGGTCAATCAACCCCTGGCTTGGCAGCAGATGTGGGTGACTGACTCGTCTTTGGACCTGAGTTTCTCATTGGCAACACAGAGGTCAGACTGTGAAAGACAAGCTGCATTTTCACACTATAGTTGAGGTCTGGTTCACTTCTAGCTATGAAGACAAATAACCCCTTAGGAGAAAGGTCACAGTTGGGGTTAAGCACACACTAACATGGCAGGCGGTGCAGTTGCTCTGAACATCTAATCATGACGAGAGGGGATTCACATGGAACCTTCTGCTACAGTAAGATATTTAGTAAACAGATGAGAATGTACTCAGGAAGGTTATTCCACTGTTTAGGAGTAAGTGAATCCATCTTTAAGCTTTTGGTTGCAGCAAATAAAAAAAAAATGCAGATCCATGATGATGTTTTTATAATATTCCACTGATCAAACATGGGGACTTGAGAAGTATTCATAGTGCGGAGGAATATTGCTGGTACGACATCTTCTGTTTGCTCCTGCTAACAGACAAATGATTGCACATGTCAATGGGCAAACGGCGGGGAAGACAGAGGACCGTTCACACTCACATTCACACCTATGGGCAGTTTAGAGCAGGCGTGTCCAAACCGGTCCTCGAGGGCCGCCTATCCTGCAGGTTTTAAATGTCACCCTGCTCCTGCACAGCAGATTCAAATCAGCAGCTCGTTGTCTGGCCTCTGCAGAACTTCACAGAGACTGATTCAGGTGAGGTAGGAGCAGGATGACATCAAAAACCTGCAGAATAGGTGGCCCGGTTTGGACACCCCTGGTTTAGAGGAACCAACTGACCTGGCAGCTTTTTGAGGAGGAAAGAAGCCGCAGTACCCGGAGACAACCACTGTAAACTAGACAGAAAGACCTCTAGGCATCGAACCAGGGACCTACTTACTGTGAGGCAACAGTGTTCACCAGAGGAATATATTCCCCATAGTAATTTTCCAATTATTCCACATGCCAAAATATATTAACAGTACATAGTATAGGTGGCACTGGAGAGGCATATAGTTGTAAGCATACACACACACACACACACACACTCCACCGAGTTTGTTTTTCAGACAGTCGACCTCACCACTATGACAGCTGAGCTTTCCAGAGCCAGACAGCAGCTACAGCACAAGATGATTTTTAGATTTCAATTTTTTAAGTAAAAATCCTGGCGAATAAGACATGTGTGTACACCTATGTTCAATGTAGTATGAAACTAATGGGTGTATAACGAATGCGCTCACTGTCAAAATGTAAGAACTACTTCATTCTCACTTGCACGCTGCACTTCGTACACAGCTGCAGGGAAGGAAAAACAAACAGGAAAATGTCTAATTTAATGAGTAAATAATGGAATGTCAGAAGAGGGTAAATGGACATGTGATGATTGCAGATAGGAGTGCAGGTATGTTGTAAAATCTCTAATCTGATAACAAATATTCTGGGCTGATCTGAGTTTCTTGATGAAGCCTCATTACTCTTATAAGTTTGTTTCTTTGATGGCCAGCAGGCATTTGCTCGGCATCAGTATGACTTGTTAGTCATTATTCCTCAAAATCTCAAATGAGCCAGAGAGTAGGACGTGGAAATGAATATTGATATTTCCTTTCTCAAGAGCCCAGGTGGCTGTCAAAAGCATTGTGCACATATACCGGGTTCTTTTTGTCTTTTCTGGGAAACCTTCGTCCAGAGGTGAAACGTGCAAAACATGCACATGTAGTGTAGATAACAAGAATCCAAGCTTATTTTTTGTTTGTCTGTTTTTTTTCCCTTTCTGGGCTTATCACCTCACACACACACAAAACCCACAATGTATTTAATTCTGCAGGCATTATGTTTTACAGAATAGGAGGCTGTATATCTGTTACTGTACCTCTGCTCTGTGCTCAAAGCGCCTTGTGCAAAACATCTGTTTAACATGCCAGACAGAACTGCTGCTCAAAAGCATTATATTTCCAGTCCATGCCTGCTACCATACTGTGACCACCCACCATGCATCTCTTCTTCCACTGAAAAAATGATCCATCTCAACGGGGCTTCTGTGGGTGGAACTACTGCCTCAGGTAATAATCTGGTTCCCTTACACCTATACATAGCAGCAATTTAATGCTCCTCCTTTTACACCTAGACAGGTAACTACAGGAAAGGCCCACGGCAGGAAGAGTTACATTTAGTATTGTCAAAGTTCCATTTGATATTTTGTTTTACTATTGTTATCAATTTCAAGTTGAAGAATGATCCCTCCTTTACTTACAAGCATCATCTTCATTAGTTATGCTATATAGGAGCAGCACCGTCATTCCAGGAATATTATGCTGCTGTTTTCAAGATCTTTTTGAATACTTTGTGATGCTTCACACTGTTAAAAACTAAATGTTTTTCCACACTCAATGTTGTGTGTGATGTGCTTGGACAGAGGGAAACAAAGACAGTAATAGTGCTTCTGTGGATGTCTCATGGCGTCTCATCTAATAAAGTGTTGGAAGCAGTCATTTAATGTGACTGTGTTTGAGAATGAGAAACCAGTTGAATAACAAAATAAGAGAATGCAAATCAGAGATTGTCTGTTAGTATTCTACCATGTTCCAGTGCTTGTGGGGTTCTTCTGGTGAATATACCTTTTAGTGTACTGCATGGTGACAACACCATACCAAATAAAGGGCACTAAATTGACTGCAGAGTACAATTGACTGCATGCTCAATTTGTGTGTGTTTTGCAGGTGATCTATTAGGAATAACTGCAAAAATTAATACAGGTTCAACATGGTGGAGATGCAGAATTTAAAAGAGGGTTTTGCGTGCCTTAATTTGTTCCACCTTGGAGATTTTAGATGATCAGCGAGCTCACAAGCAGAAAATGTAATCTGATACTGTTCAATTAGAGGTTTTAATGCGGGAGATCAACAAAAAATATTGTTGAATTACAATAAAAAAAAAACCTTGCCAGACAAAATATTATATCGGAATGTTTTTGCAATATAAATGCGGTTGGAAACACCACTGGAGTCACAGAGTCCTGCACATTTAACATATGCACGCAAGCAGTCGATTGCTTCAGCAACCAAAGAACAGCCAGGTTTTAATTTGCTCCACATGTGCGGAAATCGCATGTACCCACAGTAGACACAGTCATCTGTGGGGTACATATTGCACCAATATTGTATTGTGACCAATAGCAACACCAACAATACCTGCTCTTCACAGGTACTATTTATACTGTGCTGTTACCGTCACCAATACTGCCCTCAAGTTTGATAAATCACAAATTTACTAATTTACTAAATTTACACATTTATGTTTTCTCCTCCCTGCATTCTGCATTCTCGGTTAAAAAAAACACCCCATATGGCACATTGACTGAGGTAAATGGATAGTGCATACTTTCTTGCAAAGTTGAAAGACAAAAACGTCCATAGGTTACTATATCAGCTTGCACATTTTTTGTAGGTGATGTCAAGTTTGCTCATGTTGTTATACATGCAAACCTGAGTAAATCACACCTTAGAGAAGGTTGAACAGAAAAACACTTATAGCCAAACATGGTCCTTCCATACATACATGCATGTGAGAACATTTTTACAAAAACTCCATAAAAGGTTTGAACAAAATTCAAACTGATATAATCAGACCATTCTCTTTCACTGCACTGCACTGATTTTGTTGACTGTTTGTGTCATGCACAAAGTAACTGCTGCTGGGTTTAGCTGACATCGTCATTATTGCATTTACCTACTGCGTTATCAAAACATTCAGTGCACAAGGGATTTAACAGATGGGTGAAAAAAGTTTTTGTTAAACCATCTTCCACTGGTGACCTGTGAAATGAAGTTCTCCCAGTTCATTTACTGCAGGAGCTTCTTGCTTGTCCAAAATATCTTCATCTCAACTCACATTTTTTTCTTTTGGGACATTTAACAATATCGCAGTCAACTATGTCTAAAGCAAATTAAACCACTCCATTAATTCACAACCCCAAAGTGATTTAATTTAGTGTTCTTTTCTCGAACACTGGTGAGACATGCATCTACCACAGTTAATCACTTGAGATACTCACAGACTAAAGGACAATATCCATTTACAGTTTTCTAATAACGATACTACTTGTCACATGGAGAATGTTTGGTAGGACAGTGATGAACGTCACAATTGCAGCTTCATTAGAACTGCCACATTCTGGCATCCAGAATCAATCCAGACATCCCACATCACCCACTGCTCAACCTCCCAGAGGTGTGTGCACCCACTCTTTACTCCAATTACTGGAGAAAATCCCCTCTACCAGAGAGGGGTGGTGAGCTGTGGTGGAGATCCTCAGCCAGTGTGCATCAGTCATTAACTCCCCACTGGGTGCAGCAGCACGCATGGTTTCCCCAGAAGCCAAGTAAAAGTCTAGAGCTTCGCTCAGCTAGAAACACTTCACACACCCTGTTAATTCCACCAAGAATTCATATTTTACATTCAATATATTAAGCCTCCACCTCGGTTTGTCCCCTGAGTCCTGAGGTCCTGAGTCTTTGTGCATCAAAACTAAAGGCATGTCACCAGGATTTGTCATTGTTGTAATTAGCCATTCTGCTATTTTGAGGTCAATTAATGAAATTCAGTCTTTTAAGGCCAGTGTGAGTCCATATTATGTGTCTGCAAACAGATGAGTTGGACCATATTTTCTGGCTGCATCAAGTCTCCCTGGTGTTATCTGAAAATCCAGAGAGAAGATTGTATCAGCATACTACACAAAACCAGGGAAATGAGGACTGCAGATTTTAAACTGACTTTCTAGTGAAGATTTGATATAATCTTTGCATTGTCAAGAGTGACGTCAAGGGTTGTGTTGCCTCTCCCAAAAAATTAGACCTCACTTGTTTTTTTCTTTTTGAGGTGTAAAAAAACATTTCATTTGTAGGAGTAGAAATAGCACTGCTATTCACTGTGACATCTTGCATCTTGATTCCATTCTGTCTCTGATAAAGGCTTGATTATTATTCATTCTCATTTGATATTCATGGAGAGAATCCTCTCTGTATTTGTCTGAAATATAACCGGGAACACTAAACATAGGAAACAACAATGCAAAATTAGAGAAACACAATGTGAGGACTATACTGTATTCATAGAAAAACGGATGTATCTCGAAGCATCTCGAAGGCTCCAGTTTATGATATATGATAAATTACTTGGATACATTATACAGATAGGAAAATCTTTTTAATTCTCTATTCTTGGAAAATGTTTACCTGACACACATCGAGATAGAGATATACACCAGTTACATGAAGCCATTTTCTTAATTTAATTTTTGAGCATGTAATAGAGTGTAGAGAAAGGCAAGTAATGCAGCTTTTTCAGTTTCCTTTCAAATTCCAATTTGTCAGTGAATACCACCATTTTAGTGATTTGAGGCGTAGTGTTCTAGAAAACATTTGTTCTCAAAACTGTACAGTAAGATTGCATCTGGAGAAAGCAGAGCATAATCTCTTTACCGGAGGTTAATGTTTTTAATTAAACTTGTTTAGGAAATCGTAAAGGCGCTTGATGGGTACAGAGAAAGGAAGAAGAGTTAATTTGGTATTTATTTCTTTCAGAGGTAGAATATTTGTGTTCGAGTTAATTGTCATGTTCACCTGTATAAAACACATTTCACTCAGGTGTAGGGAGGTATTATAATAGGTATTATTATTTTGTATTTTTCATTTGCTTTGAAGCTGTTTACCAAAGGAAGGAGTGTAACAGACCCTGTTCCTAACTAAATTCATGAATCAAATAATTGGTGATTATTTCCCTTTCCCCAAAAAAACAAAAAACAAAACATAGAGTAGTTATTAATAAGCCCCTTATGTCCATCCAATGGACATCAGAAATCATAAATCCACACGTGATAATCTGACAGACAAATCTATTAAAACAGGAATTCAGAGGGAGCTGCTCAGCCAACCAACCATCATATCGCCAAAGATGAGGCGGAGCTGATGAGATCTGCCCAGGACAAGGGGGGGTTCTGTCTTATCTCTTGTCCAAACATGTCATACTTCATGTGTGACATGATGTGATTTTTTTAATGTGACAGCTTTCAGCGACTCTCCTCTGCATAGATAAAATAACATTTATATTAATGTGTTTAAAAAGTACGGAAAAGAGTCTTTACTTTTAAAAATACACCTAAAGTAGAATCCATTTATTTTTGACTGTGGAAACTCTACCCCACAATGCTTCTGACTCTTGGATTGGATCTTTTTTTCAGTGAGGAGATCACAGCACTGTATGAGAACACAGGAGATCCTCTTAGCTGCGTTCCTGACTTTGGCACTAAATGCACGGAATGATGATCAGTCCCTCAAAGAATAGTGACAAGGGAATACTTGCTGTTGTTATTTTTCATGTGCATAATAATATGAATAAAACTGTCGCTTCTGACACTGTTGTTCATACCACAATTATGAAAAGGTCTGTTGTTCTTGTATATCCAATATGTGGAATCAGCCTGTTGCTCACTGTGCTGCAGCCTAAAGCTAGATGTTGTGTATAAACAACAGCATGATGAACATCTGTCGTTCAATGCCAGCCCTCCACCTTCATAGAGAAGCAGACAAATGAATAATAGACACCGAAAAAACAAGTTATTTACATTGCTGATTCAAAAAGCATAACTGATTCTACAACATATTTTCCATTTATATGACGAGGTTCTTTGGCAAAAAATGTTTCTCAAATATTTGATATATAAACATCTGCAGCATGTATCTAACCCCCTCCTCCCTCTCTGTCTGAGTTCTGGTGCCACCCAACCTGCATTGCCCGCCACCCAACCTGGAAAACTGCTTGACCTACTGACGCTAGGCGACCCCACCCACCCCCAGCGCCATAATCTACTAAACCACCTCCTCATATGCTCATTATATGTTCATTGTCTGTGCATCGCAACACCTATTGCTGTTCTGTCCGTCCCAGGGAGGGGGATCCCACTCTCTGTGGTCCTCCCTGAGGTTTCTGCCTCTTTTTCCCCTGTTATAAGGGTTTTTTTGGGCAGTTTTTCCTAACCCTGATTGAGGGTTTAGGACAGAGGGTGTAGCAATGTGCGGATTGTAAAGTCCATCGAGACAATTGTAAATTGTAATGTTGGGCTATACAAATAAAGTTGAATTGAATTGAATTTGAAGTGCACAAACCTTCATCCACCAGTTCACTGAATCTGTGACTCCAATTTGTAAAATTCATTAACATATCTTCACAAAGGTCAATAAATTATTTCCCTAACAAATTAATCCAAGTATGATAAGGAAGGCTTTTAACCATTACATGCAACAAAGTTATGAAGATCCTCTTTGGTGAAAAATAGCCCAATGTTATTTTAGTCACACTTCTGTTTTGTTGTATTTTAATAATAGTTTTACTTGGATTATCAATCTCAAAAATACTCTACATGTATGTGTTCATCCACATTACAATGAGTAATTGTATGACTAGACAGGCAAGAGAGCACACGTTAACACTATGAAACATAGATAGAGCTTTGAAGAAGTGGAATATGCTCACTAGATACAGTACGTCACACATGAAACAGTAAGTTTCACTGACATCATTGTAGGCAAAAGTCAGGTTAAGATATTTTTGCATGTTTCTATGAGCATGATATACAATTTGTTGTGTGACATAAGCAAGGAAAGGATGGACTTTGGGGTTTATGTTTAGTTACAACAAGTGGCAAGGTTTCATGAAAGACACATACGATTAAGTATGTTTTGTATGTGTGCTGTTTGTACTGTGCATATGCATGCATGTATGTCAGAATCAGAGTCAGATAATAATAATGTATGACTCCCCAGGAAATTATGTATGTATGTATGTATATGTATCACTAGAATCTAATGGTCTGTGCTGTTACACACAAATTTTGTGCAGTTTGAGAGGCAAATATGTGCATGTTCTGATTTATCCTTTGGCAATATTGTCTTTCATTTACCTGCTAATTAATGTGGTACACCAAGTAATAGCCTTACAATAAATCCAGCCGGAAATGAGGTTGTGTTTGGATGTTGTGGTGGTCTTGTTTGCGTTTTTAATCATTTTATATTACTTTTTATTATGTGCACTTTTTGTGATTTCTTTTTCTTGTTTTGTTCCCTGTAAAAGGACTTGGGTTGTCGCTGGTGTGAAATGGGCTATGCAAATACATTTGCTAATCCTCAGCTTGTTGTTGTTGGCCAACAGTATAACAGACTGTATCTGCACTTAAATTAAGTCATCTGTTTTAGGATGCTGCTGACCCACTGTTTGATGAAAAATTATTTACACCAGGTTTGCGTTGTGAATCGGATCATATATTTATATCACAGGCAAGCGTTCAATAACATGCCCCCTGTTTTCAATAGATTTCCATCCTCCAAAAGCACCGCAAATATATTAATTTCATTACTTTTGTGATGTCTGTCATCCAACTCAGTTCTATAACACTGCCCTGCTTCATTTGAGTTCTGTGTCGTAGTAGCAGGGATATCAACAAGAGTGGATGTGGGCGACTGTGAATGAGCAGATTGCCAACGACTTCACTCCAAGTTGATGGGCAAATTTTAATTTGTTTCTTTTCAAATACTCCAAACACAGAACAAATGCTATTTGTCACAAAGGAAGGCAGATTATTCAATGCCAAGACAAAGCAATCCATTAACAGCAGTCCTAAATGCTGAATCTGTTATTTGAAAGAGAAAAAAAGGCTCAATTCTCCCAACAACACTGCAACAGACTGCAGTGAAATCTTCTGAATGTGCAATCAAGAGGATTACCATTCACTTCACTTTGATGGAATATTCAGGCTGCTGGAATTTAAAAAAAATAAAACTGAAAAGACTCACTTTGTTTATAATATATTCATCATATACATTCAATAGAATAGAAATTTTCTTCTTGCATTCATCACATCCTTTTCTTTTTTTCTGGTTGTTTTTCCTCCATGTGTTTTGATGCTTCCTAATGTGTACTTTTCCCTCTGGTGATTCACAGGAGGGAAAGAAATGTATAACATCTCAAGCAGAATTCATGACTTGTCCTCCATGCGTCACAGTGAGTAACATATTGTCGTCAGTGTCCATCAGTGAATGTCACGCAGTGGTTTCTCACACAACCGTGGTGTTAATCATCACAAACATTACTGTTAATGGGCGGGTTAATGAGGCCACCAAGTTTACTTATAAAAAACAGTATTTTCTGACAATAAACAATGATTCATCATTTGATGCAAACAGAGACTATTTTTCAAGAATTGTTTTCTATGTCTCTACATGTTTGGATCTTTTGGATCTTTGGAGCATGTTAAATATATGTAGAATACGTGTATTTAACATGCTATCTACCTGAAACATAACGCGGACAGGTTAATATCCAGTTGTTCCAAAGCCACCTGCATCTCAGGTATAAGACATGAGGGATGGAGAAAGTCTCTTTTTCCATACGAAACATCTAGTGACAAAAGACTGATGAGTGAAATGAAACTTATTTGATGGCCAGGAAAGGAAAAATGTATATGTGCAGCACATCACTTAGAGATTTGCATTGGTGGCTGCAGAGAACATCAGCTGTAAAAGAGAAACATTGATTTCCTTGGCATTTGAATCTTAGTCGGACGAAACACTTACAGCATCTCACTTCTTGTAGGGTATTAATGTACGGGCATGCGATGTGATCTGTTTACTTTAGGATGGCAGCCACTGTTATTAAATTAGTTATTAAAGTGAATCACGGGTCATAATTGTATACTGTTCCAGTAATCCTCAAAGGTTCAGCCAATGGTGAGGTATATTCTTGTGCTGGTTATTTGTATACTTTGCATAGGATTTTAATAGGAATTTTGCATAGGAATTTAAGATTTAAAGAGATTTTCCATCCGGTCATACAACATACAACAGCAATAGTAGTGTCAGCAAAGCATGCAGCGTAATGGAAATAATGTAATATGATATGGAACCTGAAAAATATTAATTCATGTTAAAAATGTCATTATCAGAATGAAATAAAGGGGTTGCATAAGTCAGGCGCAGGGTAAACAGTGTAACGGTGACAGGCGCACAAAACTACCTGGCTTCCCTCTTGTTGAAAACCTTCAATGGACACACAAGTTACACCGAAAAAGCACAAAAAAGAACAAAAAAAGAACATCCAGCTGCAGCTCTGCCAAACAAGAGTTGTAAGGCACTGAGCAGGAGCCATGCACAGATGTAGGTGTGTTAATCCCCCAGGTTGCAAAGACCTCCGTCGTGTTTGGAAAGTAGGCCATTAAAAAAAAAGGAAAAGAGGCCAACAGCTGACTAGCCCGTGGCTAAACATCAAGCACACAGAGGGACTGCGCTTTGTGCTGCAGGAGGAAGGAGAGAGGGAGCAGAATTGTTCGACAGACCAAGTGATTTCAATGTGAATTGATATTTGATGCCATGATTAAGAAACATGGAAACCATGATAGCTGTTAAAAATAACAAATAAATCCAACCTGATGGAGCTTGAGAGGTGCTGCAGAGAGGAATGGGCACAACTGCCCAAACATACTGTAGGTGTGACAAACTTGTTGTGTCTATTATTCAAAGACTTGGGCTGTCAATGCTGCAAAAGATGCATCACCAAAGTATTGAGCGAATGCTGCAAATACTTATGTACATGTGAATTCTGTTTTTATTTTTAATAACTGCTATTTACTGCTACTAGTAGTAGTACCAGTACTCTACTAGTAGTACCTGTACTACTATTTTTAATAAATACCTTGGGCGGAGATAATTAATCCATTTTATGTGATATGTGTGCTGTATATACATATTCAGGCCTCAACTTTAAAATTCGACTTAGCTGTCTTTGCTTTCATTGAATTTAGCGTGCGCTCACTCATCTCACACCAGCACAATCTTTGACTTTCCTGAGATTTAAATATCAAACATGCCAGTGGTGAGTGGGTGAGGATTATTTCCAGCCTTGTATTTATTATAATCCAGTACATGTCAGGCACAGCAGCAGTATGTAGACTGACCTGCCATCTACGTGTCTTATTGTGTATGTAATGTATCTTCCAGCTGTGGGTTTTCACTGTGTGAGTGCCTGTGGGGTGCGTCCCTCACAGGGGTCACCAGGGAGCTGAGGAGAGCATTCAGCACCAGGAACAGCACTGGCCTCTGGCCCTCCTTTTAAATTGCAGGATTTTGAAATGTAGAACTGACTCTTTTCTTTTGTTTGTACGCAATTTAGAAACAACCTATGACTTGTGGATATACCCTGGATCGGGAGGAACCTTATTTAGGTGTTTAGTTGTTTTCCCACCTTTCTGTTGAAACTGAATAAACTGAACTAGCCCAACGTGACTTTGATTGGATCAGTCTTCACACAGCATAAAAGTGTTTGACATTCCAGTTCCTGTCTAACCCTGCTATTATTGATTTAAACATAGTTATAGCTAATCCACTATAGTTTATCTTGCCTATTTCTTTTATGTCAGAGCATTTACCGGAATGTGTCCACAAGGAGAACTGCATTGTTTTCCATCTCGGATCATCGAGCATGACAGTGAGCCATTGTCCTTGCCTTTATGTGTGGTGGATGCTGTTAAGTAATAGCTTTTTTTAATGTGACAAGAAGTTATCTCACGACAACAGTGTGTCTCTCATGGACATACTCTGCTCCTCGGTAAAAGAAAATCACATGGAACAGCAAATGCAGATGGTTAGAAAACGAAAATTGTAATCACTGTGGTTATGGCAGAGCAGCGAAACATGCTTTTCTCATAATTTTAACATATTTTCACTGTTGTATATGTTGCAGTGCATTTGTGGATTTAAATAACCGCTTGGGTTTATTTCTTAAATTGCAGTGGCACCTTTACATCTCCATGTTTGAGTGTAACCGTTTTATCTTATTGTTGACTCCTTCTTCTTCTTCTAAACCTGCCTGAAGATGTCAATCAACAAAATGCAAAAACACCAGCACTGATTTTGAAATAATAATAAAAGCCATACCTGAAACATTTGTGGTCAATAAATACCTAACTGTGATTTTAAGTCATCATTTCAGATCTTTTTATTTTGTTCCTCAAAAACTGCAATTTTCAAGTAGGCAGACAACAATAAGAGCCTATAACAAAATTAAAGAGAGAGAGCTTGGCTGTGTGTTAATTGTGAATCTGTGTTCCTCACATCAATATTTTCTTTAATGTCAGTGAAGGGAACATTAAAATATATATTTTTTTCCTTTTCATAATTTCCTTGCGGACTCTGAAGAGTAAAAAACAAGAGGAAGAGTCTCTTTTACCATTCCCTTTCCCATCCAAACACTGCAATACCTTTTAAAAGCTCAAACAGGGGAACTTGTGAGATTAATACTCACATTTGTAATCTGTTTTATGGTGTGAGGAATAATCCATAAACGGAGACTTTGTCTCCAATACCAGCAATAATATCAGAAGATGAGAATGTGAACGATGTGCAGCACTGGAACTTAATGCCTGAGTGTAATTACAACCTCTTTCTACCAGCTTCACAGAAAGTTACTGTTGGACAAAACTATAAACGAGATCTATAAAACTAATCAAGTCATTCATTTTTAACAGTTCACTGGATATTTTTCTAAAGTAATTCTGTCATTTATTTTGTCTGACACAAATAATAATGGAGTATTTACAGTATGTCCTGAGGGAGTAAAAGTTTACTTTGTCAGCAAGAAGATAATCTTAGCAAAAAAAAAATTATATGTGAGGTTAACACACACACACTCTATAGATGTTCTTTTAATCCAGGCAGCTAATGTTTGTTCAATATATACAGTATATTGAAACTCCCCTCCAAAGCACAGTTTCTCCCTCAGGACTTAAGGGCGAGGCTAATCAACTCAAATGAATCTATACTAAGCAAATGGCTTTCTGAGACATTGCTTAATTTTGGATTGATTAGTTCTGGATTATGAGAGATACCTTTAGTGTAAATTACAAGAATTCAATTCAAGATGACACAATGCTTCCTGGTCAGTTCCAGATAAAAACAAGAATTTCTTTTTCTGTTTTTCCTGAGGGGGGTTCTGTCTTCCCTTTGTTGAGAGCTTGATAGAAGCAAACATTTTTAGTTCATTTAATTTAATAGTAAATTTATTTGTTTTGCGTGTGAGACACTGGAAGATACTCCTGTCTATATGTCATATAGCTGGTGTTCTAATTAATCTGAAACTGAGGAAAATATTGGCTCTGCAGGGACTGCAGCTGAGCTGCCGGAATCTTAAAAAAAAAAAAAAAAACAGAAAGAATTACCACGAAAAGCAGAACAAATACTTACTTTTGTCAAGTAAATGCTTCCATAGTTTTACACTCATACATCCTTCAGTACAAAAACACAGTTCAAAGTAAGTTTTTTTCATTTCATCCCAGATAAATAAAAAAAAAAACATTTGAGCAAAGCACTTGTTTGCTGTAACATGCCCATGTTTGTTTATGACATTGAATCATATTCATATTTTTCATATATTTGATTTTTCACATTTTAATTTGACTGTTACATCAGTAGGATCAAGTACTTTAGTACTACTAGTAATTTTTGGCATCCCAGTTTTCATTGTATTTACAGATCATCCTCAGTTAATCTGAAAGTCATTTGATGCTTTCAAGAGAACACATGAAAATGCTCAAATCCCTTTTGGAACAAAAAATATAAAACAAAAAATGTGTATCATTAAAAGGAGGATCACATATGTCTCAGAGGTCCAAAGTACAACCACACCTATGTCTCAGCTAGCTGTGTGTTGCTGACATCTTGCTCATGCATGTTTTGTTTTGTTTTTTCCACTTAGAAAGGTTGAGTGTACCTTCTGCATATTGAAATGCACTGATCCATGTAATTTTGTCTTGCGCTTGTCTCTCGAGTGTAATGAATACAATACAGCTGTGTCAGATATCAATAAACATGCCAGGCTGAGGTCTTAATGAAATCGGCCAAAATTTACCTTGAACAACAAGCATGCAGCAGCATCAGGGCTGTAATCTTGATGGAAAAGTAATTTCATCTGGCAATTTGGAAAGTGTTTATTTACACTGAGGTAAGGAGTGACTGACGCTAACCATGTATTAGTCGACCATATTATTGAGGCATGTGTACAAAGGTATGTCTTAGCGCCTCAGACTGGCATTTCCTGAATCCTTAAAAGCTACTTAGATGACAAAAAAATGAAACCTTTTAATGTGGCATATATTCAACAAAGAAACACTTTTTTGTCAAAAGGAAGTGTGATGACGTCTGCTCTTAAGTATTCTGATTAACTACAGAAGGGGTGAACATATATAAGAAATTCCTCTCTATAGCAAATCAGTTGCAATAATTGGTTTATACAATATGCATTTTTAAAGTTATTTATTTAAAATACTGTTATCCAATACTGTCTGGTCACAGGGACTGATTGCAGGGGGACATATTGGGATCAGAAGAGAACCAAATGAGTTTCTTTAGACTCCTCTGGCTTAATTATGTCAACAATTACATCCAAACACATGATGATGATGAATACTAGTTTACTAGTTTACTAAATAGAGTTTGAACACATTAAATAACTGTGTGTAATGTAACATTACTGGTTGTATCTTGAAAATGGCTTTAATCCTCATCCCATTTCTCCCCTTACTTGTAAATAGACTCGGGTCCGATTTTTTTTCAGATATGTTGTCATATGCTACAGGATCCATTTAATAAGTACTCTGTTGCATAAAGGTTATATGTAATGAAGCATGAGGAACTTCAACTTAATACCATGAATACATTTTCTTATAGCTTGAGGATAAACGTGTGGCTTGAGTGTGATAATTCAAAAAAAAAAAAAAAAAAAACTAATATTTTTAGTTCATTTCACATTATTTTTTCCATAAACAGCATAAACCAGAGAGAAAAACACAAAGGTCTTTGTCACCTCAGGTCATAACGTTAATAAATGAAGTGTGGTTGATGAACTTTAGAACTGCTGCGGGTATATTTCATCAGTGAAAAATAATGTACACAACATGTCCTGCCAGCGTGCATGTTCCACTTCTAGTTAAGAGATACAATAGTCAAACACACACACAGTTCTATATAAGAGAACGTGAGAGAGTGTAATCTGTTTCGGTCTTTGAAATGAGGCCAGTGGAGCAAATATAAAATTAGGATTTGATTCAGAAAGTGCTGTCATGTTTTCATGACTGGCAGATTATTGGACCTACACTTAAGCACCTTAACTTTGGTCAGGCAATTTAGCAGCATTATGAGTTTGCATAACCTTGAATAATGCGACTAGATTGAGCGGTATGTGAGAGTTGCAATGAGGACAGAATTAGAAAGCCACATAATACCTTTAGTAAGAGGAGGAAGGCTGTGGGCAGTAGGTTTGGCAAGAAAAATAAGTATCAAATACAGTATGGGCTTGTTTGTCAAGCAGCCTTAAGCCTGGAACTGGTTTTGATCCTGAGCCTTAAAGTTCATCCTACTGCACAGAATCTTTTTATTTCTCCCTCAGCTACACCACTGTGTGCAGTCTGTATTTCAATTAGAACATGTAAATTATCAACCCTTTTGCTTCTTATATAGTTTATCGTCTATCAAACCCTAGGGTAAAAGGTGTTCTAACAGTGCTAAGTGCCTCTGAAAGCATAACAGTGTCACTGTAATTAAATAAGTTTTATTTATTGAAGTAGGAGCACTGGAGGGTTTGTGTTTTGAAGCTGATGAAAAAAAAAAACTATTGAAGTGTTTCAGCTTCACTGAGAGGCCCCTCCTGAGATAATACAGAAAAAGCCAACATGAGTGTTTTGGGGTTTTTTTCTTCCCAATGATAAGAAGCAGTGAGAGTTATCTACGCATCTGCAAACACTTGGAAGTCATATGGAAAATGAATACACAGCTATAGGAAAGGACGTATTAGATGTATCTGTTGTGCAGCTTTGGTCGGTTGTAGCTGCTAAGCCACACTCGCCTCATTCTGTCTGCATCGCATGCAGATATAAAAGATGCATCCGTGACTCCCTTGATTTCAGACACTTCTTCAAATGTTTTATTTTTTGATATGTGTCATTGGCTACTGTATTTAATTGGAAGCCATCTTCACTAATATAAACCCCAGAAAAGAAGGATGGTCTGACAGGAAAACAACATTCCTCCAGTGAGCAAAAAACCTGCCACTAATAAAAGATGTGTTGGGCTCGTTGTGTGTTTTCATGTGACAGTCCATTGATAGGACGATTTCAGGATGGATAGACGGGTCTGTACTCTCTGGAATAGCATTATTAGCATTGACGGCGGGAGTATAAGTCATGCAAAGCTAGAAACACACTCAGCACATACGTACGTGCCTTTACTCATTGACCAGTAACTGACTGATACTTCCAATCAAATAGTCAATACCATCACATGTAAATCTGGAGGTTAGTACTACTGAGTGGTCATTAATATTTCAACATCGGACGCTTATAAATTCAGATGGACGTGAATGTCACTGGTGATGAATCAAGGTCTGACTTCATCCACACTGCTGCGTCGTACAGATGTCTCCCCACTGTGCATTAGACGACCTCTCAAGACCATCAGTGCATGAGTGATTAATAGCGCTATTAAAGCAGCAATTTCCCTTTCATAAATTTGAATTCATTCATTGACATCTTGGTAAAAAAGAAGACAATGAAATCACATGACATGATGTCTGGCAGACATTTATAATAATGTCCATCGGTGTGATTACAATTCTTATCTATGTCAAATGTGGTCATCTTTATAAGATCTGCTTTCAATAACAGCTCCTTGGCACTTCATTATTTTCTTGCTACCAGCCACTGGGTGTACTAGGTGAATTTTGAAGTAAGCTGACCTGTAAGTGAAAGAAGGAAGAACAATGGCACAAACAAGGGGATGCCAGCTTTAGTAGGCTTCCTTCTTTGGGGGACATGAATTCCTGCACAAATATTCATAATAGTATATATGAACATGCACAGCTGTCACTGTCTCAGCATAACTCATCCACACATGCTTGGTGGAGGCACTGTGGAGAATGTACCTTATAGGACAAGCCCAGCATGTGTCCCTTAATGATGGTGGTACTTTATTCTCTTCTCTATGTATTTTTTTGTTGTCTGCTAATGAAGAAAAACATCATCAGCATCACACTTAAATCACTTGTATTTATATCCTCTGCTATCGGAAACGTCATTATATATGTTTCGTAAAACACCCCAGCTACAGGTGTACATAGCAACCTTAGACATTGCATCAAACAGTTGAATGATCATCAACTCTTTACTCATCCTGCCAGGGACAAACCAACTCTGCAGCATTGCCAGAATAAGCCCTACATTGCCAGCACAGCTCTGATGGTATTGGCATGCCAATGTAAATTTAGAAAGATGATGAGATGCAAAAAATATAATGAGATGTACAGTGATATGCATGTTGATGTGAATGTGTGTGAATGTGACATTTGTTCTGACGCAGGCTGCGGTGTTGTTGCACAAGCATGACATGTGGCTGATATACGTGGTTTGACTCTCACAGTATGACACAGGTAAAACAAATGGGTTGGAGTGTGCCAGGTTTAAAAAAATGGAGAAATGCTGTCAAAGACATTGTGTTGTGTAAAAACCGTGTGTGATCACCTTCTCTTCATTTTTAAAGTGAAACAAAAATACTGCAGTGAATGCAGACAATTTGGATTTTTTGGGGCTGGTAACGAAGCAGATCTTAAACCACACAGTTTTGTACCATGAATCGTTAGCTAAAGAAGCTATGAAACTATCTGCTAAACAAGAAGCATTTTGAAAATAAGCTGTCACATGCATGATGCGACTTCAGATTAAAATATGTATGTTGCAAGTTTATAGTACATCAACTGAGTGGGGTCAAGGGGGTCAGTACAATAGTACATTTGCACAAGCACTGATGTCAAATTTAATCAAAAACAATCACAACCTAAACGTCTGAATGGATCATGCTTCAGATGTATTATCTCAAGGGAAAATTGACATCTTATGACTCAAATTACATGAAAAAGTTAACAGCTGCAGACAAAGAGTTTGTGTTACAAAACACATCACATAGAGTGAGGTCCAGTTGGATGAGGTTGTCTGAACTGCAACTTGAACACATCTGTGTTCAGTCATGAAATCCTCATTTTTTAATTCTGTCCCTCAGTTTAAGAAGAGGCAAGTGAACGTCAGCTGTTTCAAGATTCACATTGGAACTGGGTGTTCGTTTCACCAATAAAATCCATGCAATACTTTTCAATTAGGTGATGCCCTCCATGACCTCAGATTTATCCAATGATTTGCCAGAAATAGTCTCATCTGTGGATAAAGTAGCATCTCTTCTGTCTCAACCTGAAGTATCCATGACATTGAAGTGTAACCCATAGATCAAAAAGCTCAGGTTTTCCCACAACTAGCAAACCTTTCCACCCCGGGCCTCAGCTTCTGGTCCCAGTGGCTCCGCCCCTTACCTGGTCAGCCAGGTTCTTAAAGCCACAGTGCAGTTAAGACATGTCAAGTTTGGGTCTGATGGTTGTTGTTTTCAACTCCCCAGTAACATCATTATTTGCATGTGCCTCAACCATTCAGTGCAACTGGCATATGTCTGCTTTTGTTTGTTCTCACAAAAACAACCAAAAATCTGTCCAGTGTGTGTTACTGTTGTAAAAGCAGGCTTAATAGACAGCTCCAGTATCAGTAGTCATGAGAACAATCCCTTATCGGTGTTCATCTGCCAGATTGGATCTTCCTCTGCCATATTATATAAGATGTTGCGATTGGCCCAACTAGTTTCAAGGTGGATTCATCTGTCAGAGCAATAAACATTATCTTAAACATCAGTCTGGTTTCTAGGCTACATCCTCAAGTGAATCAACCAAAATGTCATCTGCATCACCCTAATGAATGTATGCGAAGTATCTCATCTGACGAGCAAGCTATCAGCATCAACAAAATTACGCTTAATTGCATAACCAAGAATGTAACAATAGCAACTACTGAAAAATCTAGGGATAACATATCTGTCAGGAAACTGACAGAGCACTCTTCAGTTTACACATAATGTGAAGATTGTTACTGATGCTGGGTTTCTTTCTTTCTGACTGGCTATATATATTCATCACAGCCTCCTTTTCATCCATGAGTTAAGGGAATCAAATGTTGCTGGACTCTGCATTCCTCACTTATTTTAAGTTTGTTGAAAAAGTCCATGTGTTTTAGAGCTTTCAAAGACCACTTCAAACCTGATGGTGCTCATCCAAACATTAGTGGAGACAAACTCAGCGCAAACTCATGTCATTTTTCTGTTTGGATACAAAGACCCATACCTGGTAACTGGATAATGATATGATAACTGGAGCTACATGCTCAGTTTGCCTCTTCATATAACCCAAGAAGCTGCAATCTGTATCAGCTGCAGCTCCGATGTATTTGCTGTGTTGCAATACTTCAGCTGGATGTTGCTGAAGATCATGTTCTGAATGGCTGATTTTGATCGTTTTGTCACAGACTTCAAGTATAATGTGATTTTAAACAGACGGTACTGCCATGGTTTCTAAATTGATAATTATTGAAGTGACTGTTAAAGGGATTTTTACATCCTTACCTTGTTAATTACAAACATACAGCTACTAATTTGACTAATAGCCTGTAGTCTACTGCATTTGCTTATTTTTATCATTGACACATACCAGCTTTGAATAATGAGTAATATATATATGGTTTTTTTGTTGTTGTAACTGGGCAGGTATTGAACATGCTACCCCTAGATCCCAGGCATGCCATAGTGCATATTTGTTCTTGAGCATTTAACTTCATCTGCTTTCATCTGCACTGTTGTACCTCAAGTGTAGCTCACTTAATATGTGCATTTCATTTATTTATTTGTTTTCACTCAGTGTGTTTGGTTCATTTGAAGAGGTGATAATAGATGTTTTATGGTACTGAATTAAAATTAATTCTGTGCACACTCACTGAGGTTATTCTGCTTTACTAAAATGGATGAAGCACGTATTCACGGGGGGCATGTCCCTGACAACATGTTTAAAGATCACGGAGTCCCTCTCATCGCCTGTAGACAAGTGTAACCCACCATGTGCTTGAGCACATTCAGTGGCGTGTCGTCAGAGCCACAGTGTGAGGATGACTCACCAAATATGCACTTGCTCACTGTGAGAGCTCAAGCACCAGTTTGCCTGCAGGTACAAACACAAAGAGAAAACACTGACTGCAATGCAGCTGCCTTGAGACAAATGCCTATCCAAACACCCCACTTAGTGCACAGCAAGTTAATTAGGTAATAATACACTGATGCTGAAAACAAAAAACACTGCAACGTTTGGGAATCACTAGCAAATTAGTGCTTTTTGCCTGTTTACACAACTCATTCATTGGTTTTAAAATGCCTGAATTACAATATAACAGTGAATTTGTTATTATTATTATTTCATACCTACAGTATAATTCATATATTTTATGATTCAAAGTCTGAATGAATGCATATATACTGTATGTTTGACAGTATTACAGTATGTCTCAAACAAGCTGCATTATGAGGATACTAATTTTATACTGAAAGGATGATGAAGATAAATAGGTCCTACTAAGTAGCTTGGAGTTAGCCTAATTAGAGAAGAATTGCCTCGTACACCCAGACCGAGGCCTTTTCATCTTCATAATGCATTGATGATGGTGATTCATTGTGCCATGTGAACACTCCTGCCAGTCTGTTCCCGATCCACCCAAAGATTGTTTAAATGGCTCTTTAATAAGACCAAGTACCATTTCTTGCAGAAAGTAAAGAAAACTAAAGAAGACAAATTCATTACTGTCATTGAGAACGATCATAACGACCTCACAGAATAGTTGGATGGTGACAATGAGACACATATTAAATAGCGAACTAGTTTCAATGCAAGACGAAGTACAGTTTCAAAATACTTATGTACTCCAAAAATAACATTGAATAACTGCATAACATAAGATAAAATAATTTGTATGTTTGTGTTTGTTTTTTTGTGTTGTTTTTGTTTTTTACCACAATCTCATTGTTTAAAATTAGCCCAGAGAAATTGAATTTGTGTGGTGATAACAGCAGGCGATTCATGTGTCTGCACACACACACACACACACACCGTCCACCTTCACCCATAGCACCCTTCATTGTAACTGTCCAGTGTAGCTACTGACTACACTTATTCAATGGACTTTTCTACGTTGAAGAAGAATTTCGACCACAGAATTGAACTGTGTTTTCATGTCTATCATGCTGATGGTAACAGGTCTGGATGAGGTCTGGATGAGTGCTACCAGAAAAGTGTCCCAGGCACACAGCTGCAGATTATCCAAAAAAAATGGATGAAGTTTGATCCCAGTACGAGTGGTTGCACTCAGGTCAGGTTAGGTCACATCTTCACACTCAGACAGTCCTGTTCTTTTTTTTGAGTTGCGGTGTTTTTACTGTTGTTTGTTGTTTTATTCATTAATGACAAAAACACCTCCAGGTCAGCACAAACAATCGTGAAAGGTCAAGTCGTTTAAAATATTGTTGTGAAGAACCTGTGCTTGAGCGATGTTTGATGTTGGACACCTGGGGCCATCAGCACTGCATTGGAAAAATTAAAATATAAATAAATATATGTTTATTTATGCAGGTAGTCATCTGAATAGGCGGAATGAAATAAAAAATTTTGTACAAGCTGCTGTGAACACACCCACTGTGGACATTTATAATAGTAATTATCACTGACTATTATCACGAATAGTAAATATCACTGACACATGTCCAATGGTCTTTCAGGCCATGTGCCATGTCAAGCAGGCCCATTTACTGCACAGGATGCAAGGGATCCAATGACACTGCTGTAATCTGATGTAAATAAATAATGGAGAAAAAAAATGTAAAGGAGTATGGAAAGCTATGGAGGGATATCGTTCTTTGGTATTTGATAGCATAGGCGTCATTAACATATGATCTCAGTAAATCTGAAAATCACTTTAGATGATCCGAATGCCCCCCAACCGCCCTCTCCATCCTCCTCTCCCTGTGTGATAGATTAACTAAGCATTAATGATGTTCCTCTTGTGGAATGGACAGTGCAAATCGTTGTAGGTTCTAAGCCTGCCAGTGGAAACAGGGCTGGCTGGGCAGAGTGATAGATTAGGGATTTTTAAATAGTCCTCCTGGTGAATTCCGCTGCAGCCAAAAGAGCAGCTGGGATTTTTCTCACTCTGCAAAGGGGGTGGAGAAGGGCCACAGATGGCCATGGGCCCTGCAGGTCAGCTCTATTCACAGATACATCCTGGAGTGAAAGATTGCGTAAATTAATTGTGGCCTGAAGATGCATTGAATTTCTGCACTATGTTCTAATGAAACCTATACAAGACAATTATAAATTATAAATTTATCATAAATTATATCACAACAGCGATTAAACAAGATTTCTCAACCATGCATTTTAGGTCTATGCTGCAGATTGATCTAACACCAACATTACATAAGAATTTTGGGTGAGTACAGTTGACTGTATCTTTTTAAGCATTTTGTGTTGTCATGTCGATGAAAATCATCAATCATTTTTCATGTTTTTGTTGACCAAGTAGGGCCTGCATTCTGGAGCTCTCGACAGCTAAAACTGACATAATTGCATTAGTGACCAACAGGCTGACAGGATGACTTGTTGGCTCAGGCTCTTAGTGAAGATTGAGTGTTCACTTGTAAACGCACGCACATTCTTACAGATTAAGCATCTACATAAACCTGTGTTAAAGCAGGTTCCTGGGTCACGTAAATCTGTGATTAAGCCAAAGGATAATTGTAAATGGCCTTGCCTGACTGAAGACGTGTGAGTCTTACATGGATTATGGAGGTTAGTCACACTACAGGGTGGATTTTAAAAATACCTCATACTTGAGGTGTTAGTTGGTAAAATTAATGATAAATGATAAATGGCATCAACTCATACACTATAATGTCACAGATATGGGTAGATACATTTGCGAAGTGTCAATGTACATTCACATATCTGTTAATTTCTAATTATTTCTAATTTCTATTTCTAATTTAATTCCACAATAAATAAATAACAAAAACAGTGGTTCATTTTTTTTTGCTCTACTATCACCCCACCACCACCACCACCACCACCCTACCCCCCCCTTGTGTGCTCATGTGTGAACTGATTTCTGCGGGGTGAAGGCAAAGAACGATTTACAGCGGCATAGATATGATCAAATGCACAAGGAAACAATGCATCTGGATCTGCTGCGAGTGCTGTGTCGGTTCATGTCAAGAGACAGAAGATGGAAAAAAAGGTGCAGAGTATTTTACCTCAGGCAGTTTTGTTTCCTCGGCCAGCAGGTTGTACACCATCATTTTCATGTTATTTTACCAAACCAAAAAAGTTGAGTTGGTCTGAGGTTAATCAAAATGTCTACTAC
>NW_027614560.1:0-25059 GCF_965212315.1 Lampetra planeri | reverse complement strand
CACAAGATGAACCTGTCTGTCCCTGTCAGCAGCATACATAGATTCTGCTTTAATGGCGGAGGAACAGCTCCTGTCCCCCACTGCAAACATTCTGCAATCATATGTGACAACTGTTGCCTGCCCACCCGCTTTGGTGGTCTCATGGGAAATGCCCTGGTCTACATTTGTTTTCAGAAAAAGTGTGCTGTAAGGTCTGGGGTACAAGCTGTTCCCTCATTCTTCACTTGTGAATTTCACAACGCTGTAATGAAATTAAGATGTAAGTGTATGTGTTTGTGTATAAAGTTAATTATAGTTACTCAATGCCAGTCTATATACAAAGATTTTTTATAATCAGTATCAAGATTCATGATTTTTTTGTCACAGTGAAATCGTGCAATTGCAGAATGAAAACCTTACTTTGCTAGCCCTCCATTCTATAACTAAAATAACTATATTACAAATATCATCATTATCATCATATAATCATCAGTACAATTCTGGTGTATTCTAGAACACAGTTCAATTGCACATCACCCAATGAATATCTTACTTTGCTAGTCCTCCATTTTTTAATGAACTAAACTACATTGTAATTAGTACAATTACAAAATCTAAGACATATACAAGTGTACATATTCAAAGTGATAGTAATAAAATAGAAAAGACTGAAAAATGAGGCACATGAGTGACAGCAGCAGTATCGCACATTGGTTGGTTCACAGTGGACAATGGTAGTATTTCCAATTGGTGTTGCATTTGTGCATAGTTGTAAAATGCAAGAGGCAGCTGGAATGTCTGTTCACAGTTTGGTGGTGGTGGAGGGGTACTTTGGGGGAAACCTGTTCACAAGCCTGATGGAATCTAAATATGTTTAACAGCTAATACACTTTTGTACTTGTCACTATTAGATCATGACGTCATCTGTAATATCAGGCAGAACCTCTCTGCAGGCATGTGCCTGTCCAGGGAGTGGTTAACATCAGCCACCCCATGGTAGGTCTGTTTAACCTTTAATGAACCTAATGTCACAAATTTAAGTAGATGTGGGTTAGTGGACACACAAATTGTAAAATTAATGCTATTCTAGTGTGTGAGATTGTGTGCACTGTGTGTTGGTGAGTGCAAAAATGATCAGGCCCTCGAAGGAACGAGGGGGTCAGTTCACCAAGATCACCACGGCCATGGGGAGGGGACAGTGCTTCCACCAGAGTTCCAGCGTGGGACGTGGACAGCGTTGCACACAGACTGTGTTAACTTACCTCTTTGAGACCAGCCTCCATCGTGCCGATCTTCGCCAATATCAGACACCTGACATCAGACACCTTCTCACTGAGCTCAGCTACTGAAGAAGCTGTTACACCAAGTAGTTTATAGGAGTATCAGTTCATAAAATGCTGTATCCATACCAACACTGCAATGGCGATTATTACTAAGAAGAAGAAGAACCCGCTTCAGTCACTTGACATTATGGTTCATATTCAAAAGTCTGTGCTAACTGTATGCATGAATCTTCTCTGAGCAGTCAATCAACCTCTGAATTTACTATTAGCATCAGTGTAACTCTGGGATGTTCTAGATTGTCCAGATTATGTCTTTTATGTTATTTCAAGAAGTATTATAGTAATATTAATATTAATATTGTGTGGTGTGTGTGTGTGTGAGCTCTGTGACTGTATGTGTAACACAGTAGATGCAGGACTGTCTGCTTTGTGTTATAAAACCTGGCACAGTTCTTTTGTCACATGTGAAACCTGCTTTCCTTTTGTTTACGGTGCAGAAAAAGTCACAGACGCTCAAAAAAAACCCCCAAAAAACATTCTATCCATGCATTTTCCACTTATTGACCTGCAGATGGTGGTGTGTCCAGACTTTCTCAAGTTTTTGCAGGGGTGGCATTGGCAGCTCGCTCTCTCCTTAACACCAGAATAGCATCATTATATATATCTGTGTGTGTGTGTGTGTGTGTGTGTGTGTGTGTCATACATTTACTACTACTACTACTAGACACACAGTCATGGTTTTATCAGTGTAACATGGGGGTTCCACAGACCACAGCTGAAGTAGTTTCTTCTCTAACTACTTCCATCTCCTCTAAACACAATTTGACTTTCCTTTTGCCTTCTGCTTTCTCCTTTACCTCCCTCTGTCTTTCCACTGTTAAAGAATGAAAATGTGTGTAATGGCAGTAACAGATGTGGCAGAGAGGTCCACAAAGACAGCTAGTCAAGTTCATGTGTGTGTGAGAGAGAGACAGAGAGAGAGAGAGAGAGAGATTTGAGATTTACAAAAGCATTTTATTTACATATTTACATTTTCATATTTGACCCAGTAGACGTGTTTAAGTGTAAAAAAAAATTATTAAATTTAAAAAATAATTAAATTAAAAAATAATAATAAGTAATTAATTAATCCATTAAAAATTGTGCAACTTGAAGCTTGTTGTCATGAACAGAACATAGTACTCCCTCCCAGCAACAACGGTCACCAAAGGCCTCTAAGTCGCCAGTGTTTTTGTAGGAGCTGAACTCTAGGTAGAGTCTGGCTCTGATGTTCGTTAGCAATACCTCTCTGGCCTACTGCCCTTCTCTGTTCTCAATCCTGTTTAGAGAGAGAGAGAGAGAGAATATGTACGTAGTTCATGTCATCCTGTAAAGGTAAGGTAAGTAGGTAGGAGGGAAATCTGCAGGAACTATATACAGAATTGCCATGAAGATGCACTACCATTGAAAAGTTTGGGGTCACCCAGACAATTTCATGACAATTTCAGCTTTATAGCTTCTGTAATCAACAGTTTCAGCAGTCCAAACATAAGTGCAAGGATATCAAATCTTCAGTTGGCCCATCAGATGAGTGATGGCTACTGGAAATGGCCTCTGTACACTGATGTAGGCATTCCATTAAAAATCAGCCATTTCCAGAAGAGTCATTTTCCACATTAACAATGTCTAGACTGTATTTCTGATTATTTTAATGCTTTTATTTTTTAAAAAAGGACCTCCCCACACTTCTGAACATAAGTTGTAAGTCTGACAATGTCTTGAAAAGAACACCACTATTTTTAATTATGTTCGGTGTTTATTCTTTTCCTGTTCACACTGTCAATGTTCTTAACAGTATAGCAGTCAGCTGTATTTTGAGGTCTGTCCTTGTGTTATTGCCTCTTCGGGTGCATGTGTGTGGGCTTGATTTAGCTCTAGGGTACATAATTTTTTGTGTGACTGTAATGCTTGATACGGTATACCAGTAGAAGCTCTTAAAACTGACGGAATAGTTTTAATGTTAATAATAGTAACAACAACAACAACAACATTGCATTCCTGAAAAGAAAAAATGCTGAATGTTATTCTTGATCAGTTTCGCAAAGAAGCCCATATGAGCTGGTTCATATTTTGATGTAAAAAAGGGAAATCGCTTTGTAATTCCTCCTTTCAGTTTGCCACTCAAATAAATAACAGTTTAGTTGTAAATGCATTTTTGAAAGATTAAAAAAAAAAAAAAAGCATTCCCTCCTCCCACAAGGAGGTCATCTTGGTCCACTCAGCAATGATGGCAGATACTGTGTGTACACAATTTAGTGCTTATCCTTTTTCTGAACTTTTTCTGGCACACTGCTGCCATTTTCAGAAAGCCCCTGTGTAAATGCAGCTACTTCTGACTGCCACCACATGGCAGCAATGGAACTCTTGCAGCAGGAAATATTACAGAAACGCAGGTCAGGTCAAGTTGTGTGAAAAAGCAAATTGCTCAACAAATTTACATCTGGCTCACTGGCCCGGTTATGCGCTATTAAGATCTAAATCCTCTCACCTTTACCAAATTGTTCACAAATGAAAACAACAAAATGGTCCCGAAAGCACTGAGAAGAATTGTTCTTTCCTCTCCCACAAGTTATGGCCGCTAGTATTACTAGTGGTTGTTTTACAATGCACAGCTCATACATGTAAAAGATTATTGAAGTATATCGTCTTCTTCTGTTTCAAATTAGTTTGTTTCCAGAAGGATCAGTCATTCCGATATTCTTGATAATTGCAAATTTATTCGGCACTGTATGATATTCAGTATTACCCACCAGCCTTTGTCCATGAATAATTTTGTTTACTGTGAATCTAATTTGTGTGAGAAAGATTTATTTCCTGGAGGCTTGATTGTCTAATTTATGTCATAAAATGGGATGGACAACATTTTGGAAACACCTCTTAGTGTCCTCAGTTTGACACGTGATATGAACTCACAATAAACCCTTTTAAACCACTAATCTAATGTTAATTATGAACTAATCTGTAAATTCACTGTGTGCTGTCTTTACAGAGAATTCAGACAGCAACACATTTTTCAGAGAATTCACTGACTTTATTATTTTGTTGACAAACTAGACTTTCAAAGACATTTAAAACATTCAAAACAACAGTCAAAAAGTGAAACTAAGATAGTGGTCGAAATGAAAGGATGAAAAGGGTGAAAGGGTTGAAATAAGAAAGGGGTTGAAATGAAGGGATGAAAGAAAGTCAAGGTAAAAGTGAAGAGGTGAATGAAAGAGGTGGTTGAAGGTGGTGATAGAGGAGAGTGGGGCTGGAGCAAGAGAAAGAATGAGGTCAAATTGGAAAAGGACAGTGGTGAGGTCTTGTTCCTGAACCTCAGTTGCATTCAATTCCATTAATCTCAGTCAATCATTTTTTCTTCACAGTTTCTCTTTATGCCTGTTCACTGACTTCCCATGTCTTTAATCTGTCGCTAAAAAAGGGTTTTTACATGGACTGTTAAGGTGCAGCGTGCTGGAGTGAAGTAAAATGCTTCATTGCAAACCAAGTAACAATGTTTGCATACAGTAAGAACCATAATTACATTTGGTCGTTCACTGATCCTTTTTTTCACCCTACGGAACATACTAGTACACTGTCCATACTGTACACAGGACATACTGTCCACATCCCCGAATGCAAAGCACACCTGGTTTCAGGAGCCGTTCCGCTCAAACTAACAGAGTTCTCCTGATACTTGGGTCACATTGAGTTGGGTTTATGTTCATACCCAAGGGTCATTTGATTTGGTCCAAACCATCTGTGACTGGTGGTCTCACATCTGCCCAAACAAACTAAACCAATGAAGAAAATCAATCAACTGAACAAGGCAGACGTGAAAAAGATTTGTTCTGAAAGACCTCAGACATTCCAACAATTTCAGCACTTCACACTTTTTTTTCCATTTGTTTTCCCTCACGTCACACCTTATAACTCAACACAGTACTTTGTTCTCTCTCACAGAGCTAGGTGTCCTACGTGGTCGTGAAGTGAGTTAACTGGGCAGGAAATATACAAGATTAAGAAATCAAGATATTATGCCAACGGGTGTGTATGGCTGCACTCATACACTGATGCATTTCACTTAATGATATTGATATTGTGTACTGTATATACTAAATAAAAGACATGTAGAAGTTTGCATGTATTTGTTTACAAACAACATGAGCATAAATACAAGCATGTGGCATGAATGCACGAACCATTTTTTTCTACTGGAAAACTCAGAGGATAACATCATCTGGACACCATAGATGTATTCATTCACATCATTTAGTAGCCATCATCTGGACACCATAGATGTATTCATTCACATCATTTAGTAGCTTTTAGCTAGACAGGCATGACAGAATGCATTTGACATACTGTCCTGTTCAGACAGGCTTCTGATTGTCTTACTTCCAAAAGCCGTCCTGCACTCCATGGGTAGATGACCCTGAGACAATATCCGAAACGAAACTGATGCCAGCTCGACCCAGAAAAAAGGTGGATTAGCCAGGAGTCAAACAAGAACCTTCATTTGATTGGACGGTGGATCATTTAAAACATAATATACGCCAGACATTGTGCACAGATCCTTTAAAAAAGCACATTAAGTCGACTCTGACAGAAACGTAAAAAGGTTTGTACATTAAATCTTGGTCATCTCTTTTACAACTGTGCATGTAGCACTGATGGACAGCAAAATAATGGTTCAGTACACTGAAAGAAAAGTAGCAACACAGTGAAAATGTTGGTTAAAAACAACCAGTCTTCACTGCAACAATAAAGAGTAGGAATTATTAGTTTTACATGGTCCGTACATTAGTTTTTCTTTGTGTGCTCTCCTTAGGTCATTCATTCATTCATTCATTATCTGTCGCTTATTCCGGCTACAGGTCACGGGTGTGCTGGAGGCGATCCCAGCTGTTAACGGGCAAGAGGCGGGCTATACCCCGGACAAGTCACCAGCTCATCGCAGGGCCCCCTCTGGTCACAACCATTCCAAATTCAAACCACTTGTTTGTATATTTAAATGCAGTTTAAATAGTAAAGTCTGAAAACAGTTTTGCTAATTCAATCTTTGCTGGCTGCAGCCCCACACTCACCCAAGGGATGCACAAACCCCCAGACCCCAGGGCCCCTTCTGAGCACATAACAGGGAGGGAAGCCAGTCCAGCCTGGACCCAGGGTCACAACCCCCAGCAGCACCCACCACACAGCTGCCCCCTGGTAGACCTTGACATCACACAAAAACAGAAGCCACAAATCCACCAGCCCCAAGGGCAGGCGACCACCACGGCACCCCAGTACCCACTTGACCACCCACCAGCACTAAATGATGTAACTGATTCTTGGGGCCCCGACCAAATAATTATGTACAGAGGCAGACTTTCTCCCCGCTGAAATCTGGTTTAACAGGAAGTTTCTCTGTCCGATTTAGACCCTATAAATAGAACTGAATGAATAATCTGTAAAACATGCACTGTAGTGTGTGGACTCGATTCCCGTCATTACAGCTGGGGACAAATGTTAAAGATGTGATGTCGTTGCCCTGTATGGTTGTCTCCTCATCAGTGTGAAGTTGGGTTTGATAAATCATTTTTAAAATTTTGGCTTCAAGCCTCATCTGTGTTCCACTTTGTCTGAACCATGGGCCAGTTAATGCATACAGTGAATATGTTCTAACTGTATACCTGAAACTGCAAATGAATAGACACATTTTAAAACATGTATTGAGGTTTTCTGCTCATAACATATAACATTAACTAATTAATTTAATGAATAAAGTTAACATATGAGAAACTAATATTACTCATTTGAAAACTTAAATTTGTGTTTGACTTCTTTTGGCCTCAGATCCACATTGGAGCAAATGTCTGTTACATAGAGATAGATCGAGAGAAACATGAACTGGTGAAAAACATTAAATGTGCATCACCCTGCACATGCACAGTATGTTTTATGGTGCATCAGCTGAGGGAATCTTGGCTCTATGAAACAGTGAGTGATGGAGACATGACAGAAGATGCGTGACAAGACGCACACAGGTGCATCGGTTTCTTCTGACTCAGTTCCCATCGTCGCTGACAAACACAGCTGGGTCAAATGATCCAGAGAAAGTGAACCTAAATGATGTCATAAAAAAACATAAACAGAGAGGGAAAACATGCCAAAAGCCTCACACAGCCATTTATAATCTGCAGAATGACACATTCCAAGAGGAAGATTTAAAGTATCATGTCTGGAGAACGTATGAGAAACAGCTGCATATGTTCAGAAAAAACTGCTCAACAGTTCAACCGGACAAACCTTTATTTTGAAACATTCACAGATGTAAAATTTCATGTGCAAAACAGTGCAAAGTGATATTTTTCGGTTGGTTTAGAATGGTCAGTTTGGAGGCTGTAACATAATACCGGGATAGACAGAGAATATTTTGTCAACTCAAGTTCATGTAAACAGGATGGACAAAATATTATGAACTACGGTCAGCACTCCTCATCAACGGAGGATTATGGTAAAACTGTTGGATTATACTGTGTCTTTTGTGAGTTTACACGTCCCATTATGGTTGACGTGTGTTTAGGGAAGCATTTATATTTACTAGGCATGTGTACACTCATTAAGTATAAGGATAACCTTTGTTGTAAATAATATAAAATCAGTAACAAATGCCAGAGCAAAATCTGTTAATGTAATGAAGTTGTATAATTTAAATTTTGTAAAAAGACAAAATCCCATCAGAAAATTTCATGCACATTTTTTTAATGTCTCCACTGGTTTTATCTCTCCTACTTTTAGATACTATTGTACACTATTATTTTAACTCTCCTACTGTTATATATATAAGATATATATATATAAGAGATATATGAAGGCTTCAGGCTTCAGTAGTTGTAGTGAAACAAAATGGGCTAAAGCGTTAATAATTTTGCACTTCAATGTATAGTGTCTGAATGTGATGTGATGTTTTTTAGTGCAGATGGCCCAAACAATATCGACAATAACACTGCATAATAAATATCTATATTAATAGTCTCAGTCTTTAATTTAATTTAATTTAATTCCACAATGTTGCCTCTGTAATACAGTCTCAGTAATCATCTAAAATTATAGCTGCAGATAGTGAACCTCACCGACCCTAAGGGGACGGTTGGCCCCTCGAGTCAGCAGTCAGCGTGTAAATGCGTGAGTGGAATATTCTTGTCATGTATTTATAATTTCAATATCCCATTTCATGGTCCATCATAGAGTCTCAACAAACATGTAACTGGTAACATATAGGGTTACTATCATGTGTATACTCTGGTGACTCTGCTTCTCCTGAGAGAGCTGAATGCTGCTCCAAGCCCGAACTGCATCAAGAAGAAGTTAAGCACAGTCAACAAGTGGCTAATCCAACGGCTAATGTTTGGAATGGAGCTTCTCCTGTGCTGAAGCTACTGAAAATAATCTCCATTCCTCTCATTCATAGGGGATATGCTTTGAAATGTTTTTCTCAACGGGGGTGTGTGTGTGTGTGTGTGTGTGTGTGGGGGGGGTAATATAGGGTAAGGAAACAAAGACAGGGCACCCGCAGACAAGAGCTGGAATAGAGAGTGGAAACGAGCATGATAAAAAGCTTCAGATCTGGTTAGATCAATGAGCGACATTTCAGCGAACACAGAGGAACAGAGGAAATCACCAACATCAAAGACAAATTAGGACGACAGCATGACTGTTCCTTGAACTTTCTGCAGATGTTATCAACAAACAAAATGTTAAGTTGTAATACTGGACGGGACACAAACAGGACAGAGGACGTTCAAAGGCTTCAAATGTTCTCTGAGCGTGATCAGTGATCTTAGTGCCTGCATTAAGAAAATGACTGCCAGCGCTGCACGTTCTCAAAGTTTCAGTTTCACAGTGAAGATGCTCTTGACTATCTAACTTCATTGTAAAAAAACGTATAAACGTTTGAATCTCATTAATTATAAATCAGCTGTGAATGAGGACCAGGACATGCAGAGATACTGTATACTGAATGTGCTCAGATTAAAAAGATCTGTTTTAACTTTACTTTTATGATGTTTAACTTTTTATAGAATATTCTAAATATTGTATGTACAATTTCACCCCAATGACATCATCGTCCTCTTCACTGGTTCCGTCAGAGAGAGTGTGAGCCACTTAGAAAGGTGTATACGTTACAGCAAAATGGATGAGCTATAGAAATGTTTACACTGATGGATGTGTGCACATACCGTACCAAAATACACACATGCTCACACTCCAAAAACATAACAGTAAAACAGTAAGGACAAAAAGAAGTTTGTCAAAACAGGATGCAAGCGTTTATGAATAGTTAAAATGACCCTGCATGCATGTGTGTGTGTGTGTGTTGGCAAAGGGTACCATCATCATTCCGATAAACTGATGGTGGTGTGAGGGTGTGCAGACACGCTGATGACTGAAGAGTGTGTGTGCACAATGCAGCTGGATTCAGGTGAAGAGTGAAAGTGCTGAGTGATGTGAATATGTTGTTGTCTCCTGTTCAAGGTACGGGAGGATTAGAAAAGAATGAATGACATCTAACACACAGGTCTCATGATGCACACCAACATCTTCTTCCATGCAGCTCTGCACAGCGCGTTCATCCTGGACCTTTGATATGGGATCATCATCTGCAGTGTGACGGAGTGACAGGTTGTAAGTGATCAACAAAGACTCCTTCAATCAGACAGCTAGAACATAGCTTGAAGCTGCAGCTAAACTCCTGATCTATTTCTTTCCTTTCAACCAACTTTTAGAGCGATTTACAAGAGCTACATTCAGATGATTAGCAGATGACCACAATCCAGATAACTGAGCACAACAACAAACCAACAAAAGGGCCAGTCATGTGATTTGTTTGGAGCAACAAATGATCATGTCAGCAGGTTTCCACACCTAAAGGTCCGACCGACCAAGGTTGGTGTTGTAATGAGTGTCTGTTCTGAGTTGTTTTGGTTTGTGTTGTGTTTTTTCTCCCCTGTGTTCCTCCTTCCTCTGGTTGGCAGTGGAGGTGCAGCCAGGCTGATTGGGAGCAATCAGCGCACCTGATTCTCATCAGCGCGCTGATTGCTTCTGCTCTTAGGCCGTGCTTTGGCCTCACTCCACTGCCAGATTGTTTGTGCTTTTCGCCTTAGTCTCCCGCCATCGTTCTCCGTGTTCTCGTGCCCGTTCCCTTCATTCCGTGTCATTTACCTGTTCCGCTGTTGTGCGTGAGTTTTTGTTCCCGTATCTCCCGTGTTTTGCGCCGCCGTTGCACCTGATTTTTCGTTCTAGTCTCTCTCGTGTTTAGTGGAGCTCTTTTGGTTATTCCCATTTCCGTCGTGTTCATACCACATTGTTTTCCTGCCAGCTCGCCACGGTGCAGTGATTTTCTGTTTTCGGCTGATTTTGTGTTCCGCACTGTGTTGTCGTGCTTCTGTGATTCTTGTGTAATAAACCGCCTGCTTGATATAGCTCATCGGTTCTCTGTTGTAATCCCTGCACACCTGGGTCCGCCCAAAACCTCGGGCAACCGCCCATGTAACAGGTGTTTTTCCTCCACTGTCTACAATAGATCCTTGGTTTGGGTTTCACACTGCAGAATTATCAGTGGACCAAAATATCTTACTGACGTTCTGTTCTCGTGACTTACAGTGTGTCTGCTACATTTCCCCGCACTGGACGTTGATTGGCTGTAAGGAGTCATGCATATGACGTAGTCGTGGCACCATAGCATTCAAATAAAATATTCACCGCTTGGCAAAGGAGGCAAATGAATAAATCAACAAGTAGCAGTAACGCCATGCCCAACATGTGAGTCTGGTTTGGTTTATCGTGGTTTAAGATGACTGAAAGTTTTGCTGTGAGTCGTGACATGGGAGAGACTGAGAAAGTCCCACGGCTCATGCTTACTTCCAGTATTTTTCTTCAGGGATGGAAGTCCAGACTATCAAAAAAAAAAAAGTTCATACTACAAAATTCCAGCACTGTGATCTCCTCTTTCGGGCAGACCAAATTTTGGTTCTTTGGTTCAGATCATGGACCAGGGAGGTTTCACGTCAATAAATTTGGTTGGAAATCAAGTCAGAAAGTCTGGACCAAACAAATGTTTTCCAAATGGGACGAAGAAGATCAAAGTTATTATACCACCAACATACAAGAGTATACATAGCAGGAACGTGCCAAAAGCCATGTTAGAACCGCCACAGCCTTTTTACTTATTAGACAAAAGAACTAAACACAGAACCAGGCCAGAAGGGACAAATTACACTGTTAAAACCTGTTTGAGTTTTATCCAGGGCAGATCACACCACTGCTGACCTCTTGAAAGTCGGCAGACATGTGTTGCCACTGGCACAGAATCATCTAAAGATGTATTTTCATCATTTCCTAATCTGCATACACTAGAGGGAGGAAGGGAAAAGAGGGAGGTGAAAGAAAGAGAAAAGCAAAGGAGGAGGTGAAAAAAGACAGAGGCGCAAGAAAGACAGAAACGACTGGAGCACAGACAGAATTTTTCCAGTGGGATGAGCTGTGTGAGATAGTAGTGAAATGCTTCCGAGAACACAGGAGGGGAGGAGGAGGTAAAGCAGAAAGTGAGAGGGGGCGCAGACGTTCACGGAGATGATGAGGGAAGGAGCGTAGGTGTGGAAAGGAAAGGAGAAGTGAGCAGCATTCCAGACCCAACACCATACAATACCAGAAAGAAGGGGAAGAAGGTAATCTGAAATCCAGATGCTTTCAGGACTAACAGAGGGTCAAACTAACACACACCACACACACACACACACATACATTACTAGTACTCCATCCTCTCACTCTGCCCTTTCACAGACGTCGCTGGCTTTACAAGTTAGCAAACATCGACAGGACTAAAGCATCAACTGGATACTTTTTACGTCTGCTTTTCTTGTAAAACTTTCCAGCCAAAGCTAAAGGACGCGTGTACTTTACATCAACTGTTTTTTCCAGGTGAGTCTATAAAAAAGTTACTCTATTCTCTCAGATATCATGTTGACTTGTCGTATCTTTGCAGAACTCTTAGTTTATAACTGAACATTTTCTGATTACTTGATTTAATAACACAAACGTAGATGAATTGACATCATCCAGTAGTCTTTTCTCTGTTATGGTGAACATGGAGGTTGAAATCTTGCCAGGACAAGCTCTGGAAATGACATGAAATAAGTGTTATTAAGACTGCAAACACGACATTTTTAAAGAATGCAGTGTCCACTTTGAAATGAGCTTTCGTACTCTGTTGTGTAGTGATGGATGTGGCTGGTGTCAGATGTCTGGCTGGAGATAAGTGAATTTAGGAGCAGTGCAGTGCCAGCATTGTTAACACACTGAAACAAACTGTATTCTCTCATCTGATTTTTTTCACTCACTAAAAATTGAATTTATTGACAATTGATATGAAGTTACCGCACTGGATACAGCTTGTGCATTTTTTTCACACATCACACTGCACCCGATGCGCACACGTTATAAAAACCATAAGAAGTGTTCATCAGCACCACTGATCTTTCTCGCATAGACTCTTCATTCTGTAAAAATGATCAAACTTTAAACAAACGTGACCCATGACATGTTTCGCTTTTATGTTTGTTTTCTCCATATAAAGCCAAGAAAACAAAAGTCAAAATCTCCACAACCTCAGCGTTTTCTCTTTGCGGCTGCAGTGAAGCTGTTTGACCTTTGAGATTTACAGCCAATATTTGGGGAGGAAACACTGCAAGGAATTTGACCATGAAACTAGTTGAAGACATCAACTGACATCCAGTCAAAGGATGCTGTTTCTCCATTAAAGAACATTTGTGAAACATAAAAACATGGTGCATGCTAATGTTCTCACCCACGTTGTAGTCATATATTGTAAGACGTTATACTGTAACATTTAAGTGTATGGTTAAACCTTCAAAAGCATGTATCTTGTGTGAAAACTTGGAATGTAAATCATAAACAGCTCTGTACTTGCTTCCAATGCTAAGAGCTGCTACTGGGAATGTTGGGTTTCCTGTAGAATAGGCCTGTTTCCTGAGAGAACATGTAGATACAAATATTGTGATGTTCTGACAAATACTTCTGACGTTCCTGTGGCATAATCCTGCTTAGTTTTAATGCTTCTTCACCCGTGAGCCATTCACCATTGCCAAAGTCACATTTGACAGTCCAGTACTCCCTGTCCCTTCATAGACAGATGACATAAACAATTCAATCTACGCAATGTTCATTAAAAACGTATTTGCAATTTAATCTTACACTTTTGCGCATTATTCTGATGATTTTGTTTGATCCAAACCTTACTAGGTGGTTCAGGAATCAGCACGCTGTTGTGAGTATTACTGAAGTCATTCAAACTGGCCCATTGCAAATAAAATTGGAAATCCACACTGCTGGTTGTATCCCTCCTTTTAAAGTTTGTGCTTGCAGTCTCCAATGAGTCCCAACAGTAGTTGTGCAGAGTTCCTTAAAGCACATGAACAATTGAAAAATGAGAATTTGTAATAGAACAACAAGGTGATGCAGTATCGCCTCACACCAAGAAGGTCCCTGGCTTGATTTTCTAGCCTGGGGGTCTTTCTGTGTGGAGTTTGCATGTTCTCCCCATGTCTGCATGGGGTCGCTACCGTGAAGTAGCGACTCATCTAAGATGAAACCATACGATCATTTACTGCTGGGATTGGGTGCTGCATTAACTGCAACTCTTAGCAGGACCAAGCAGTATGAACAATTTGTGATGGACAGTCATGCGATTTACTTTTCTGGTTTGAAAGTACATCAGTGAAGAGCTGTGGGGCTGTAAGATGGGAAGAAAGACAGGTGATGGATGGGAATGACTTGTACAGAGAGGAAAAAACAGCGAACATGTGATTTTGATGAGAGGGACGTTGAACAGTTTAGGGCTCTGGCTCTTTCAGCACAAGTACAGCGCTTTATCTCTGTCAAGTAAAAAGGAGGGAAACATTTTTCTAGCCTTCCTGTTTGTCATCTGTTGTCTCTTTTCTTTGTTCCTTTCTTTTTAATCATATCCATTTACTATCCTTTCCGTCGCAAGCCTTTCATCTTTTCTGTTTTTACTGTCCCCTGTCACTCGCCAGCCTGTCCTCTCCCTGTCTCCTGACACAAATAGCTGGAAAAGCCATTAAAGAGAACTGGCTGGCGCCGAGAACTACTGTAGCATTTAACTTTAAAGATAAAAACAGATGATCCTGGAGCCTGACACCTTTATTACTCTGTAAAATCAATGTAGACAATGTTGCAGCAACATGCTTCGGTTTTGTCTCAGACATATTAGAAGTGAGGGTCACCAGCCAGATGTGGGCATGTAAAACACATCCAGTATAACATGCATTTAAACCGCAACACTGATGATCAAATATCCAAATACATTGTGAAACTCTTCTCTGGTATTTATAAATAAATTTCCTATCCAATCTCTCTTTTATTAAAATAATGTATTTCAGTGATCTTGGCCACAAGTTGGCGATGTAATTAAAGACCTGAGGGCACAGGTCCAAGCTCTGGTTTCAGAAAGAATCCCTGAACACTGCCTGTTTCCGGAGCCTGTTGTGTCATTGACCCTGACCTCTGACTTCTCTGTGGATGGCACGGTCAGGGGGGATGTCCCCCTGTGGTTTATTTCAATCAACTAATGAAAGACAAATGTTACAAAATGAACATTTCCATTCTATTGCAAAAGGGCCACATTCCATTGGGACTAACATCAGGACAGTGAGATGTGCTGTTGTTCCATGTAGAATTGATCTTTCACTTACTGTTGTAATCGGCTTTATTCTGAATTAGCTATGTTGGAAATTAGTTAATGAATCCAAAGTGTCAGCAGTGAAACCTGCCTTCGACTGTTTGGGTGAATGTGCAGGAAATGAATGTAAGTCAGTGTTCTGTCTGAAACAATGTGCGTGCAGTGTGTGGAACACAAACAGCATGAACATTAATTGATCACTGGAATGAAGCACCCACCCCCATCCTCACACAGACACACACAAACACACACACACACAGCTGTTAGATGAATTCATGTCCATTTGAATAGCAAAGAGACACAGCAGAGGAAACCGAAACCTAAGACTGGCCTCTGATGGACTTCAACTATGTGTATGTTGTTTAGTTTACCTGCTTCTCTTCATTTTCTCGTCTCAGATTGCCTGCAGATTTGTTGCATGCAAATGTGCTGTGACTGAATGGTTGTAATTTCCTTACTTTGACACTGAATCCAACATAAAAACTCAAATATAACCTGTGGGCTCCATCCATGTAACCTGACAGAAATCAAACACATATAACGTTCCTTATGTTTGAAGTAACCATGAAACCAGATAGATAAATAGATAGATAGATAGATGTTTGTGCTACAATAGTGTAACTTTGAGTCATTAATCCCTTTTAAATCCTTGATGATTTGATCCTTGATGACAGATTCTGTGTGTATTGTGAGTATAAAACATACACGCATCCCAATGCTGGAACATGATTGTGTTGGTTTAAAACCAGATTTGCTTCTCCTTGAGACTGCCAGAAGGCGTAATAGTCAAGTCAAGTCAGATTTTATTTGAATAGTGCCAATTCACGACTCTTATCTCAGCAAACTGACTACTCTAATAGAAACAGCAAGGAGGGGAGAAGTAGTAAAGACAGACGGATGTCTTACTAGTATTCACCTCCAGGGCACATACTTTGGTATTAGAAGAACTGCCACAGTTGACAACTTAATGGAGAGAAAGTCTTCACAGCTTTTTGTATTTTATCTCTCTCAAATTGTCTTCCCAGCTCATTCAAAGATTTGCCAGTTTGCACATGAGTAATCTTGCTTATTTGAGACAGATAATGGAGGAGTGACAGTATTATTCCTAAAACTCATTAAGTTGTCAAACAAGACAAATCAGCAGTCAGTGGATAAAAACCAACAGTAAAAATATTTTGTTATTTCTGTGATGTCCCTAAAATGTACTACAAATTGTCGGTCACTGCAATTGTCGGTCACTGCAATCAAATGCTTATGAGTCATTAGATTACTGCTGCTGTGAGTTGCCATTATACAAATAAAGTCTTACTTGACTTGGCTGATTTGATGAGCTCCTAAATCATGCTTATCACTTTCTGTTTGAACAATGTCCATCCAATTAGCAACATTTAACGTTGTATGTAGTGATCGGTAGATGTAATTTGCACTTCACGGTCATTTTGGTCATACAGTTTGGTGCCCAAAACTGTAACTATGTTGGCAATTTATAGTTAACATTTACAATCTGGCACAATCCAGATCACCAGTCAATATTCACCATTCAAATGTACTGAAAGTTCGCATGTTCAGTCATTATCTAAATCCATTCATTATTTTCTGCAGGTGTATTAATGGCGTGAGCAGTCAGACAACTGTCTAGTCATGGTGCTGTTGTGGCGCACCAACATCTGCTGCAGGTTGGCGGAGGTGTGGCTTCCCCTGCTCCTCTCGTCACTGTTATGGCTCACGGTAAACCTCCTCACCTCACCATCCCAATGGTTGGTTGCACCTGTGTAACATATGACATTGGTGCATGATTAATTCAAATTAAATGTCTGCATAGACATTTATTTTCAATTTACTATGACTGATCTGCATAACATCAGTGACAAAACCTCGGGAGAATCCATTCAGTAATATCCTGTTTCTTATCTGGAACCATGTTGTAGTTGCAGCCAACTGAGTAAAGTAAGCCAGATGTCCTTTGACACAAGGGAACAGGAGGCATCTTCTTTTTAATATAACAGAGCAGTGGCTCCGCAGACTGCATAAAGTCTGAGCCCCGTCACCCTGAAGAGGAAACAACTCAAGAGTTTTCTCTCACATTTCTCACCTACCATCTGCATTATTGCTGATACTGCACCAATCTGTTGAACTAATGGTCTGCGCTCAAGAACTGAACTCAAGACATTTCAATCCCTTTACTTTGGGTAGCAACTACTCCCCAAGCATTTTCTGCTAAAGAACCATAATCTCTAAAGCGGATGTGCAGACCTCATCTCTATCTCTCCACACTTAGCTGGAAACCATCCAGTGATTGGCTGGAGGTCAGTGTCTGATGAGACCAACAAACCATCATCATTGGTGAAAAGCAGGAAAGCGAAAGAAAAAAGTTTTATTTATTGACGTTTGTTCCCTGTGTAACATTAGACTTTCTTTCTCTCCTTCCCAGTTTCCTGACATCCTTCTTTGGGATTCTTTCTTTTCCCAGGTTAATATCTAATCCCTTTACCTTTTCCATTGTAGATACCTGCTGTCTATTCTGTACCTTCCTGTCCAAGGAGCTGTAGCTGTCCTGGTGTTAAGGAGGTCCACTGTACATTCAGACACCTCCCAACTATACCAACAAACTTCCCTAAAGACACGGAGAGGGTCAACCTGGGGTAAGACGCAACCTCATGTTTAGTCTTTGTTAAAACACACAGAGGCAAGGACACATTGCCACAATGAGGGGACAAAACTAAACTATACTTTGTCAGAAAATGTTTTCTTTATATGAAAAATGACCAGTGCTACCACTTTTAAACATGAGATAAGTTCCCAGACTGAGGACAATTACACCTTTGCCTCGGGACCTGGATCACAAATTCATATTGCTCCTTGAAATGCCTCTATGACAAGTAAATCTGCATTGAGTGTTTAGGACAAAGGGTTGTAGCAATGTGCGGACTGTAAAGTCCATCGAGACAATTGTAAATTGTGATGTTGGGCTATAGAAAAAAAGGTGAATTGACTTGAATTGAATTACGAGCACAGGAAGTCAACAATACATCAAAGAAAGCATATCAGTTAGATAGTCAGCACACAGCCCACAGTGCATTTAATATGAGAACATCTGCTTTAAGCCCAAGAGATAAGAGTTCAACGCCAGCATGTGGTAGTGGACTGTCTCCGGAGGGAATAAATCTCCTAATCACTTCCATGTGGGTATTTGTAACAGAGATTTCAGCACTGTGGAGAAACAGTCCAGCCACCGTTTTGTATACTGCAAATTGCCGTGTCTAATAATTGGCTCTACATATTTGTATGGAAAACGACTTGGCATGCAGCGGTTTCACCGTTATTTAGAGGCAGTTAGCTGTTTGTGCATTGTGGGAAATGGCTATTGGTGCATTTTAGATACACTATTTGTGTTGCCTGCACCTCCATACCATTGGATTAGTACTTAGATGTGATAAAACATTTAAATTGTTAATGGTCACAAATGGTACTTAACATACTGTGTGTATTGCCAAGATTTGGTGCACAGGAGACAAACCTTCTCCATATGTGCTTCTGCCGTTGGAACAACAGCGCCTCTGAAAATCAGACTTAAAAGGTTTTGGAAATAGCAAGTGTTATAATAATATTAAGGTACAGCAGCACCATCAGTGTTAATTTAATGAAAGTAAAATACACAATGAATATAGTGTAAATGTGTATTCACATAGACAGAAACAAACAACAAAACAATTAAAAAAAATTGAAATCGGCATAATTTCCACATAAGAGGAACAACACAACAACTAACCAATCTGATGAACATACTAGTGCAGTATGGAGAGTCTGCACAACAGACCTTTGGAAGGGGACCAAAGCTCCAGGGAAATGATTCTTCTAAACATGAGACCACCCAGCTCCCATTACTGCAAATACAAGGCTTTGTTCACACCAGGCATATTTGGAGTGTTTTATTTACAGTGTGGGGCCTCGACATTTTTTGTTTAGCTTTGGAGCAATGTTGTTCCATTCAAATGGAAACTGCAGTTTTCCATGTTCAAAGCTTATTATACAGTGAGTGACATGAAGGATTCTGTGGAACACTGAAAGGAACACACAAATATTGTGTTTGTCATGAAATGCTAAAAGACAAGCCAACTGTGTGACTTTGGATTTGTTTTGGTTCACTTGTCATGTGACCATGTTTAACATGAAACTGCATTAAAAGCATTTGGAGTGTATGAGTACAGTGATTGTACTACACTTTGTCATCGACATGAGTTCACATCAACATTTTGTTTTCATGTTGTGACTTCCGACCATGTCAAAAACATTAAGTATTTAGAGTTGTTCCAATCCACACTAATGCCACAGATGAAGGCTAAGAAAAAAGCCAACTATAATAGAGTGGCTAAATTTGCTTGACAGAAAATTTCAAACCCTGGTCTCTGTTCGTCTTCGACCTGTAATGCAACCTGATTTTATGCCAAAGGTGAAATGCACTCACTGGTCCACTAGGATCTGTTGTCATTTCCACAGCTAGACATAAAACGTATATTTGACTTTGAAGGTGCAGCCCCGACTGAGGGCAATAAAATGAAAATCCTGGTCCCTGCTGTGTGTTGGTCTGTAGTCAGGAAAGTATGGTGTGTGTGTGTGTGTGTGTGTGTGTGTGTGTGTGTGTATGTGTGTGTGTGTGTGTGTTTTAGTATTAAATACAGGGTGTGTAAAAAAGGGCAAGAATGTGATGACATTCACCTAAGATGGGGGTTGGTTCATTATGGTGTAAAAAGGGATTTAACTGTAGGTTTTATAATTATAGAAATACACCCGTATCATGTGTGAACATATACTGTACAGTGCTGCTCTCTCAGCTCGTAGCACATGAATGAGAAACGCATTCAATGTTTAAGGTCACATATTGCCAAACACGCAAGGACTAACACCCTGGATTTAAAGCTAACAATTTACTGTCCTGTTCTACTAACTTGCTTTTGACGTTCATTTTCTCTTCCATCCAAGTAAATGGTTCTGTTTATTGTCTCTCTTTAACAGTTATAACAGCCTGACAGAGGTGGCAGGGTCAGAATTCAGGTCACTGCAGAAACTGGAAATGCTCATGATGCATGGCAATGACATAAACAAAGTCCACCCCGGAGCGTTTTACAGCTTGAGATCGCTACAGGTAAATGTGTGTGTGTGTGTGTGTGTGTGTGTGTGTGTGTGTGTGTGTGTGTGTGTGTGTGTGTGAGAGAGAGACAGAGAGAGATTAAACCCATGAGCGACGGTTGGTGTGATTTATTTGTAACAGTATGCCAACTATTCCTATGTTGTGGGGACAAAGATTTACTGTATCTACAGTCACACTTATGGGTACACAATCCAAGTCTACATTATGTAAATGATTATAGCTTGACTTGATAATGACTCATAAATTTGATGTAGGGGTTAGTTTAGAGTTAGATTTTAGTAATTGAGTAAATTTAGTAATTATGGGAGTCACAGAAATAATGAGATTCAATCCTGAAAGACTTTGTGGGATTTTGTACTTAATATCTTGCCTTTACTGGAATCACTTGTATATGTTATCCCACCTAGCTCTGAACACATTGTTGGTGCCAGTTGGATATAATTAAAACTGACAACAGACTGAGGAATTGTCACAAAACACAAGCCCAATCTGGTACAAGACATAAGGAAGAATAGTTGCCCTTGGTATCTCCCCTTTGATTTCTATTAATTGGGATGTGATGTAGCTCTAATCAGTGGTCTGATTTTGTATTTCGACACTACATTGTGAGACTCAATCAAAGTAAGATGAGGTACATTTTATGTTTGATATGTTAACATGGCAACTGCACCACCAAAACAATTTGTTGTATTTTTGATTGTGTTTAATTGTGATTGTGTTTAATAATACAATACAATACAATACAATACAATACATATATTAATACAATATATCATTTTAATTATAAATGTGTTTTTCTTTTAGATCTTGAAGCTCAGTTACAACAAGTTAACATCAGTGAACCCTGGATTATTCGAGGGTCTTGTACGATTGGTCCGTCTTTATCTGGATCACAACCTGATCCACTTCATAGAGCCGTACACTTTCTCGAGTTTGACCTCCCTAAAACTGCTGCAGCTGGAGGGGAACCTTCTGAAAGAGATCCACCCTCATACCTTCATTACAGTGTCAGTTCTGGGAAGCTTTTGGACCTCTGGGCTCAAGTAAGAAATACAAAGAGGATTGCTAATCTATATGCGATCATTGGACATGTGTATGGCTAATTCCTCACACCCCAGCAATTGTCTTACCCTCAGGAAAACTAAATTCAAAGTCTGTCAACGGCCCTGTTTCACTGTTGACCATATTTCGTTTCAGACACTTACACCTGTCCGACAATCTGTTCAAGCAGCTTCCTGACACAGTACTGAATACTGCGCCCAAGCTGGAGTACCTTTCTCTTCATGGAAATCCTTGGACATGTGACTGTCAGCTACAATGGTTGTTAGACTGGAGCTCCACACATGAGGGTAAGGACACACAAATGACCTCTTCTCAATATTCATTGAGGGACAAAATTATACCTCAAACCCATCCCCTTTCCACAACCAGTAATGCGCACAGAAGGTTTAATGGTAGGTTGTGACTTGAATGGGAACCTGGTACTGGTATGGCAACAATCCAGCTTTTACATAGCAGATTAATGATAGAGCTACTCTGAATAGACTGAATGACTGTATTTGTTCCACATTTATTATTACTTTATTATTAAATCTATTATTTGTCATTATATTGCTGATTTGCCTAAAAGAATCTTTTAACTCCTCCCATACTTGAGTTAGTTCTTCCTGCAGAACAGTTGAAACATAATAAATCATTCTTTTACTTGGCTGCAACACAGTTTTTGTCTCTTCATCTCTGTATCACTTACCTTAATCCCATCATGCTTTCTTGCCTTTTCTTGTTTAAAACCCTGTTCTTCATTTTTCATCCTCTCTCCAAGGGGTAATAAAGTGCAAGAAGGAACGTGACACAGGCTCCAGAGAGACTTGCCCCCAGTGCCTCTCTCCTCAACCCATGAATGGGACCCTCTTGCTAGGGTTAAGTTCAGACAAGCTTACCTGCCAAAGGCCAGCTCTTCGCTCTACCCTCAAACACAGGGACAATCCTATGTGGGCTGAAGCTGAGGCAGAGCCAGACCTCCCATACACCCGTGAATATGAAAGGCCATTAGGCCACCTGACTTTTGTTCTGAGTGACAGCCATGGTAATAGTGCTCACGTAGCATGTGATGTGCAACACCCTGGAGACAATTCACCAATTACTTGGACTTCAAATCCACATTCACCTGAAACGTTATCTGTCAATGTATCATTAGCGACTGCGCTTGAGTGTGAAATTGATAGGGAGACATTGCAAAATTTGTGGCAATTGGTTGCATATTACTATGAAAGCCCTGCAATCTTGGAGAGAGGTCTGCAAAGAGGGAACACCAGCAGAGCAACTTACCAGTATGCCCAAGTTGCAAATGAAAATTCACCATATTTTACAGACTTAAAGGGTTACTTAGTAGCAGAACCGTCTTGGCTTCTTCAACCCAAAGTTACTTTAAGGCTTAATAGACAAAAAACAACAACTAAGAAATTGGCAATGGATTTTACGACAGTAATTGTTGAGAATATTATTAGTCACAGAGCGCATGAGGAAGACAATGACCTTACATCTTCCTGGGCAATGATTCAACGTGGGACAGCTGGACGTGTTCAGAGTGCTCTTGAGGGATCAAAGGTGCACTTAGAATGCAGTGTTGTCACTTCAGACCAACAGGTCAAAGTGGAGTGGATGCTTCCAGATTTATCCATTGTGGAAGGTGTGACTGAGAAAGTTGAAATTTTAGAAACAGGGCAACTTGTGATTCCAAATGCATCACGGTCTGACTCGGGCCTCTACCATTGCATGGTCAGAACCAAAGCCGGTGTGGATTTGATGTCTTTAAGACTCACCATCAAGGAACGTGCACTCAGCCCCACAGCTTTTAATGGTCAGAAAATTACTGTTGAAAAGGGAAGCTCAATCTATCTCCCTTGTGAGGTTACATCAGTCCAGCCTAGTGAAACTGTGTGGTACCTGCCCAAAAAACAAATGCTCCTTCCCAAGCAACAGTCAAGAAGGGCTGAGGTTATGGAAAATGGAACATTGTTAGTCAGGAAGATGACAGAAGAGGATGCTGGAGAATACAGTTGTTTGGCCTCAAACCTGTACGGAGTTGACATGCTGTCACACATGGTTGAAGTCACAGGATCAAAGGTGTCAAAGGATAAGTCCAAAGTCCAGACAGAGCAGCAGATCTCACCCATTCACAAAGACGACTGGGAGGGTTCGGGGGGAGATTACCAAGAAATCATACATCCTTTTGCAACACAATTTCCTAGGGTACGGACAGGGCAAAGTAATCTTGATGGGTTTTCAAAACGGATTAGAATGAAATATTCAAAAAGAAAACCCAAGAAACCTCAAAAGGAATTAGAGCAAAATCAGTGGGTAAAGATTTTGGCAAAAACTAATCCCCATATCTCTGTGACCACAGAGCATTTACAAGCAGGGATCAGCAGTCTAACTCTCCTAGGAATTTCATCCACACCCACCACTACAACTATGCCCTCTACAACTACAACCAATGTCCTCAATGCCACTATTACATATTTCAGGATAGAGACTTCAGGTTTTCCAATCAACACAACAGCTAAGACTCAAATACATTTAACAGAGAAACAATGGAATACAAATAAGGAGGCTGAGACACTGGAAACACCACCAACGGTTTTACTGCCTCCACCGACCAAAAGCATAGAAACGTCCCTTCACCACTCAGGTCTCAGAGAGAAATCAGATGCTACCACAGCTGCTCCACCTGTTGAATCTCCCAGGCAATTTGAAAAAACACACACCAGGCCTTTCAAAGAAAGTCAACATAATTTTGTTCCTGGCAGGTCAAACAGGAGAAGGCCACCTTTTCGACGCAGAAAACTGCCAATGCGAAGAGTACATCCTCACCTAAAGCCAGTTAACCATTCATTGAACAATATCCTGACTACTGTTACCCCACCAACAACCACCACCACCACCACCACACCAACAACCACCACAACAACTACTACAGCTACGCCTACCCCAAAAACAGAGTATAAGAAAGAGGAAAAAGAAAGTCAGTATTATGGGGAATTTGGTTACAAGGAAGCACAGGTAGAATCAAACACTGAAAACACTGATTCAAGACATTTTCTGGACAGTTTTACCACATTATCACCCCCTACAGAAAAGAATCCCCTTAATAATAGTACTTCACAAAGACACAATTTATCTATTCCAGTAATGGGAATAGACATTACCACAGATTCTGGTAAAGGAACTATCACACATACTGAGAAAGACAGCAAAAACCAACACGTATTGGTGGGACAGACAATGGCGCATGAGAGAAACACAGAGAAATTTAGAAAGGACAGGGTTACACAGAACTACAATACACAGCACAGTATCCTGGTCTCTCAAAATATCTCAAAAGCTAACTATGAACCTTTAATCAAACAATATATTCCAACCAATGCAGGAAATTCATCCTCCAAAGTCATTACATCACAGTCGGGCAGAAGCGGAACAAGAGAAGAAATAATCCAAAAGGAAAATAAAGAGGAGGATAAGACTAGAACAAATCCTGATATCCACAGTTTCCCCATAGGGGAGCCCGTTCACCCCTGGCTCCACCAGCACAACCAAGGCTCAAGGCAAACAACCTCAACCCAGATGTCTCAGACACATCAAGACAGAAAACCGGGAAGGCAGGGGCAAAATAATATAGTTTGGCCTTTCCTGCTTCCCCACATACCCCCAACCACCCACTGGCCTTCAAAGAATCATCATCATCATCATCATTACCCCCTCAACCTTCCCTGGCCAGGTCAACAGTCATTTACGCATCCCAGGCAAGGTAAAATAACCTACTGTGTAAATGATGACATTTGCTTTGTATGAAATACTTATCTGAAACA
>NW_027614559.1:0-25096 GCF_965212315.1 Lampetra planeri | reverse complement strand
CCTTAACAACATCTCCCAGAGGAATAAAGCCTGCGTCTGAATAAACCACAAAAAAACGCAGAGCTGCTAAGCCGTCGGAACAATGAAATGATGCTCTGATCATCCCAAAAGCAAAAGCAGCGCACATAGTGTAAGGAAGCACAGACGCAAAATGGAAAGTTGCTGCCTTGTTGCTTCTACAGACAGACAGGTGGCTCATAAGGGATCAGCATCTTCTGAAACAGTGGTTCAGCCCCTGGGTCCTGCATGTTTCAGATTAGAGATAAGATTAGATAGAACGTTATTGATCTCTTGGAGAACTCCCTCAGGAAATTGCAGTGTTGAATGTCACCTTGCTCCTACTCTGATTCATATCCACTGCTCTGTATCAGGGGTGAGTTAAGTAGGTGAGTGCTCACGGTGAACAGATCTAACTGAGCGCTGAACGATCACAAAGATTGTGTGATCCTGTGTCCAAAGCAACCCCCAAATCAGATAGATAGATCGATAGGCTGATAGATGTCACAATAGGGTTTGACTCAAACTCATCATAGTTTGAAACAGCTCACTTGTGCACTGAGCAGCTCACTGTGTGAGCTGGAAGTGAGCTACCCATTAAGTGCATTTTCGCTCTGAGCGTAACTGAGCTGCTCACTTAGTTAACGTGCTCCAGGCCTGGGCAGTTTCATTGAGATCGATCATTTCAATCAGGTGTGTAGAAGCAGCGTGACATCTGAAACGTGCAGGACAGGGGGTCCTTGGGGTCCCTGAGGACACTGGTTCAGACCCCTCTGTGAGAAAATCCTGTGGCGTTAGCTTGCAGATAGCTGATCAACTTGATGTAAGTCTGGAGGCAGCTTCGCATACAGGAACCAGAGGTTTGCCTTGTCCCAACCCACCAGCCAAGCCCTAAACTAAAATCTGGTTGATGATGTCTGGCAATTGGCCTTCTCGTTAACATGCTGATGGAACTGGAGTTGCATTGCTTAAAGGCGCCAGCATCCAGAGCCGCTCCAGAGTCATCTGAAGTCTTCAGGGGGAAACACATCACTGCAAACATCCCCAAACAGATTGATGCAGCGGAAAGGCAGAAGTAAGCCTCTTTCATCTCTCGTCCTTGTAAAGCAGCTGCACAAAAATCAGCAGCTTATTTCAGTGTATGAATCCAAATCAGCAAGCAAGCAATACATGAGAGGAAGTTGGTGTAAGACATGAGTCATGTCTGAAGTTTCTGGCCTTTATTTTCCAGGAAATAACTATAAAAGGCTCCTTTTCCTGTTTTCGTAAGAACTACTTTCTTTTTTTATCCAGGGCAACATGGTTAGTCTCCAATTCAAGGGAACACATAACAAGACAAGGGTTGTTTGAGTTGTGTTTTCAAGTGAAGCAGCCCAACACACAGAAAACAAACACTAAAATCTCAGTTTATCTCACTTAGACAAGACACCTATGATTACCAACATTTTGAAAGGCAAAGGCGCGGGTTGGCACAGTTATAACTCACGTCAAATTAAAAATCAAAACGGCAACTGGAAATCTAAGATTTGTCACCTGTCTCAGGAAATTTGCTGCCTCAGCAGCCCCGCAGTCATTTGTCTACAAATACGTAGTCACGCCTTCAACAATCACAACACTGTTTTAAAAGTAGGACAGCTGAGGGAACAACCCAAGTACACGTGTCTACAGGCCAGAGAGCTCAGAGAGAGACGTTCTCGGAAATGATATTCTGCTAATCAGCCGAGGAACATTCACTGCTGCTGCCGGATGAGGAGCTCATACTTTCACATCGGATGCGAAACATCAACATGTTCTCTCTCCTTCACTTTTCATCTGTGTATTTTACCCAGGTGACACCCTCTGGCATCCATGTGAGGTGCGTGGGCGTTCAAATACCCCATTCGCATCAAGAGAAGATGCGCTCAGCTTTTGACGTCAAGATTAAGTGTCAGAATTTGAAACAGGAGACAAGTTGTTGACTCATACATACGCACAAGGTGTTTCCTTTAACCACTATAAAAGGGTCATAATACTAATAATATGATAACAACAAAAAAAAATCATCCTGGGGTCCCAAAGCGAGCAGAGATAAATATCAGATGAATAAAGACATCTGAGCATTTAGATATTAACATTTCAGTGCTGCTCCGTTTGGTTGCCAGTGCGTCTTTTGACCCTAAATGAATTCAATTACACGATAATCCAGTTTTTACTCTCAGATAATTCGATGTGTGCAGTTAAGTACATTATTCTGTCTTTACCTGGCTGCATTGTGCGTGTGTTGACTCGATAATGTGAAACTGACGTTCCTTTTAATTTTAGGTTTGCTGAGGAAAAGCTAAACGTTAATCAGTCAAAGGATAATTTAGTGCTGAAGCTTTCCATTGCAACATATTAATGAGCGCTGCATCTAATTGGTATTAATGTGCTATTATAAAACATCGACTGAGTTCAGCACCTCTCACGACATCTTAAATATGTAGTTAGTGAAAAATGGCACATTTACATGGACTTTTATTTTTAGTCAAAACACCGTACCCTCACCTGGTGTGTTCAATTCACAACAAGTGCAATCAGATTCAAACTTGGATAAATTATGCTAATGTGCAACCAGGATTCTCACAACAATCCCTGGCGCACTGCAATTGGTTTAAAAAAAGGGGGAAAAAAGCACTGTTTGAGTCCAGGGACCTAGGATTTACATGAATTATTAGATGAACAGATGAAACGGAATTACAGCGGCCTTACTGGTTAAGTTGGCAAGCTCTCTGTGCCCTCTTCTGACACACTGGTATTACGTGTACCAGCTATGGAGAAGAGAAACCACAAGGAAGGACAGAATGGATAATAATGTTGATACATACATACACAAGCCAGTTAAACACCAACTGGACATCTTGGACCACCACCATCATTCTTTCAGTTTTGCTCATGAAAAGCAGACAATGCAGTTGCAAATCACGAGAGTTCAGTACAAGTCTAGCAATGTGCAGATTTGACTGTGGCTTGTTTCTCGCTAAAGGTGTTTCCAGTAACACTGTTTCATGAACTGCTTTTGATGTAAATGTTGTAATCTGATGTCCAATACCAAAGTGATCTAACCATTACTCTGCGATGTGGTTACTGCACCTGGAAACAAACCAGCAGCAACAATATTGCATGTTGGAGGCAAACAGATGTCATTATTGGCCACAGACTGAACAGGAATACGTGGCTCAGAGCTGATTTTGCCATTTATCTGATGTTATCGACAGAGAAATATGCTTCTGGAGGGAATTACATTCATGAAAGATTTGACCTTCTGAAATAAAGCATACAGGCATAACAGTAAGACAACACAGACAACGGCACAGCATCAAGCACATTAAAGCTATTCAAGGCTGTATTTGTTGAAGAACACTGGGAAAGCAACTGCACATCTGCAACAGAAGGTGAAGAAAGTAGCTCCCACACTGTGAACGAAAGATTCATCATGTTACTATCTCTGTCTCACTGTCTTACTGCCAGAGATGAATGCCGAGCTCTCGGGATCAAAAAGCTCATAGGAATATCTTCACGGAAACCTCATTCTGAGAAGAAAGACATGAGATCCCTGCGGTGTGACGGGGAAAAAGACCAAGAGTCACATTAAGCGGCTGTGAAGACACCAGGACTTGGAACTCTTCAGGACTTCAGTTTTAGTGATTGATGTCAATAAGTAGCACATCCAGAGCAACAACAATAAAATCTGTAGTCTATTGTTGCGGTCTCATTTGCGTCCCTCCAGACATATTCACCCGTAATTTTAAGTTTCCGCTTTCAAAAGACTCAATTATAGTTGTTTATTCGAGGGTTATATGTGTGAATGATATCGTTGTTTTTGTAGTTTATTTCTGCTGTTGTTTTTCCCTATAGTACAGACACTCATGAATCGTGTATATTCTAATATTTCAGTTTGCATACTGGCAGTATTAGGTATTTGTGACTTAATAACTAAAACTTAATAAATAAAATTAACTAACTAAGTAACCTGAAAAATAAAGGTGTTTTCTGTCCTGTGCATTTCAGTGTGGTGATTGAGGTGGCTAGACAACAGGTTGTCATGGTGGAGGTGGAGATTTTTTTCACCCCTTCATTTAGGGTTTCTTACCAATCTGTCTCTGAGGCTTCTTGGACAAAAGCTGTTACCATGGTGTTTAGAAGTGGTAGATGTGGATACACCTATCATCGGTCGCAGATGGCGATAAGGCAACGCAGGCTCTGCAGAGACAGAGTTGCCGTGTCTTTGGAGTCTGCACAAATTATGGAATTAAACCTGCTACAGCACAACAGAGGTAAAAGCTGAGGTTTTTTCAGAGGTTTATCAGAGGTAAAAAAATAATAAATGTGGCAGGATTTGCTGACCAGCAGAGGGGCGATAGGGTGCAACCCCAATACGCACACACATAAAGGAAAAAGGAGAAAACATCCAATATTTAGAATATTAATCAGTTTATAAGACTTTCTAAGACAGTGTATACTACTACTGCATCTGAATATCAGTGTCCCTGCAGCTGCAGAGAAAAGGACAATAAGTAACAAAAGACTGCAGACTGTATGAGAGGTAAACTAATTAACTAGATACCATGGGCAGTATTTGTTTGAACTACTTTTCCAATTATAGGAAAGGTCTTGACCCTATTTTGTTTGTTATTTTAGAGACATGGTCAACGGAATTTATCCAATATTGTTTTTTCCAGCAACGCGATCGTCATACAGCTTCCGGGGAGTTCAACTAACTAGTTGACGTCATGGGTGTCCAGGTGGTGCGTTCAGGTTCAGTAAGGAATACCAGGGGTCTGAGTCATCCAATAAATTTAAGGTACCACCCAAATGCCGTATTTTACGTTTTCAAACTGGGGAATGGACAGATAGATGGATTTGTACATGAGTAAGGGAAGTGCGTGAACCGTTTATCTAAAAAAGAGGGAACGAAAAATAAAATTGTAGAGCAAACGTGGACAGTATGGTTGTTGAGCTAACATGCTAGGCGGAGCTGACGTCGCCAAACGCTGCAAGGCCACAGGGTTGGAGTGAGTCATCACTTAATCTACTCAATTTAATCTGCGGCCTCATTAGCCTGTGATTTGTTGAAGCATATTATGAAAGAAGCCAATTTCAGAATCAGAAATCAACAAACGTTATTGCAATGTCAGTTTAATTTTTGTGTAGGAATGCCTCAACCTTGGAATGTTGGCTTTTCATAATTACTTTTCCATAGCTGGCTGGTATTGGGATAGTTAATGACATTGACTCAATATGACACAGACCACATTAAAATAATAAAATTAATTAAAAATATTAAAAATATCTGTGAATATAATTAAAAATCCCAGTCTCTCAGTGTCAACAACCAGAAGTGGATGGACGGTTTTGGAAACAGACTATATTGTTGGCTGCATTGACCTTGAGTGATGCTTCTTTACAGTCCAGCTCGGTACGAGACTATGAGCTGATGTTAGACTCTGACAGAAGAGTCGGATCCTGTGTGCTAGTTGCATAACTAAAAGTGATTACAACAATGATCAGAAGGCAGCTGGTGAACAACAAGCGATACAGAGTTGCCCCGTCGAAGTCTATGTTCCAGCTGTTTCGCAAATGCCAGCAACAACAGCTACTTTTAGGAAGATGGAAGGTAACGTAAAGGGTGATTGGGTTGAAGAGAAAGAGACAAAGATGAGGAGTTCACAGAGGAGTTAAAGGCAGTTGAAATGTGGAAGGGCAGGACTTGGGAATGTGGACTACTGAGGTCCCAGAACTCGTCAGTAGAACCAACAGAAGGGATTAGGGAGATGAGGGATTACCAATGGAATGGCAATGGGATCTTTCTGTTTTATCTGAATGAACATTAATCCGGAGCTAAACCCCTTGTACATCTCTGTGTTTGCAGAGGCACAGACGTTGATATACATAACACATACACCCAAACCAGTGTGATGAAGAGACAGTTCAATACTTAACTATGAAATATAGTTTAACACACACGCACACACATGCAACAATAGGTGTGTTTTAAGAGGGAAGTCAAGAGGAGTCAGGACCAAAAGACAACAACAAACACAATGACCCAGAGGTGATAATTGAGTCCATGTGCCCGACATCTGGTCCTTCTGTGTGTTCTCGAAAGCATCTGATAATCAGTTCCTCCTTTGACATGCTGCTCATTAACCTTTTCTTCCCTTTGGTTTGGTGGATACAGATACGTCTGCTGATGTCACATCGCATCTCAAACCCGGATGACCTCTCAAACTGAAAGTGGAAAGAAGTAAGTAAAACCCAGAATTTTCCTTTTTTCACATCATAGACTCGTGAGGCAAATCAAACCCATTGACCATGATTCAAATTTGGGTCGTTCATCTTGACAGCTGACATTACTTTTCTCTGGGTGTAAAGCTTATGCTGACGGATTTCTCTGCTCCTGGTCTACATTCAGAGCTGGTTGAATGGGACTCAAAAGGCTCCCATATTACTCAGCATGTCTTTTTGCTTCCCCTTTGAAGCCGAGCTAACATTACATAGATTATCTTCACGCAGCCAGGCTGCAGTTAATGAGTCCACATGCATGACCGGATACGTTAGGATTGTGATGAACCGCAGTGACAACATGACTAAAAGACACTCAGGGTGTTTTCACACCTCAGGTTTGTTGGCTGTGGTCCATTGTTGGCATACATCATCGACTACGTAAGCTGCTACAGTTTGCGTGCTCTGCTGCTGACAGGAAATACTAAGCGCCATTCTCTTACATGCAAAATATCATTGGCTGGCAGATGAAACCCAGTTACACCCCCTTATTAGAATCGGGTGATGATAATAGTTGTTCCATCCTTGACTGTGTTCAGATAATGATTATTTAACCAAAATCATCCAGGAATCACCAGTTTTAATACAAATGTCAAAATTCTATAGTTTAAGCTTCTTATTTGTGGCTATTTGTTGTTTTTTTTAGCTCAATTAATGATAATAAACTGAATATTCTTGGTTTGGGTACAGACATGACATTTTACGGGGTCACCATTTCATCAGAGAGAGATTTCATTTCAGTTGAAAACATTCAAAGCGATCATTTGATTTACCACAAAACTTTAGTGGGTTCATTTAATGGATTAATTATCGCAGCCCTAGTTCCCAGAACTGAGACGAACATGGGATTTTGACTTTGAACGTTCCAGTGAAGACCTTTTCAAAGACAGCAGGATGGGTATGGCAGAGAGGACAGTGATACAGAGCGCAACAAAAATTACTTTGTTGATGCAGAAGATGATTACCTACACATCAATCCAGTTCCAACATGCGCAGAGATGTGTGGGTGAGAACACAAACACACTGCATTGTGTGCCGTTTCAATGCTCATATCTTTGGGGAGACACATCAAGGATGGCAATGAATGAATCAGAGGACATCACTTCATCGCTGGTGTGTCTTCATTTGATGGACCAGAGAGACTTCCCCGTGTGCTCTCACATCAAAGGCGGATTGGATTAAAATGACATACAATAGATTAAAATTCCACTGGGGAAGTGATTTTATATGGAGATAAACGAGCGCATTTCAAAACTGACCAACTCAGACTCGCCATGTATCTGAGAGTATAAAAGCTGGAGATTAGGTGAGAGACACTGATTTAGAACAATATTAATCATCAGGTTTTGGAGAGGTTAAAGAGGGTCTGGGGTGTGTGTGGGAGGGAGCTGAGTTTAAATATGAAAAACAATATTTTGTCAAATGGGGCTCAGACTGGGAGAAGCTGTGCCAGATACGCCTTTCAGTTCCCAAATCACCCTTGAAGTGAAGCATTCTGGGATAGAACATACAGCCAGAATAGTGTGCAGGAAGCACGTTGGTGGAGAAGGAGGGGGTGGACAGCGCAACCACATGCCGAACAGTATTTTTAGACAAAGAAATGCTTTTGATGTTCCGTCTGAAAACATCTTACGGCAAAACAAAGAGCATTAATACGACATAATTAGGAATTCACAACCTGCATGTATTGTGTAGATCATACACACTGGTAAACCCTATTGTCTCATACAAGTATGCATGTGCTGCACCTCGTCTCTGAACTAGATCCGCATCTAGCTATTATTTACGATACTGATTAATATATGGACGGTTTTAGGGTGCATTAAATTTACTGCTGCATAATTTCAGATCAGGCAGGAGCAGACAATAAACTCAATGTTGTAAAAGAAGCAGTAACTGATAAAGTAACGTTAATGTTTTAATATGCCCAACAAAACCGTCTGGTTCAGCACCATATCTAACCTAAGCAGGCTGATTGAGCTGAATGTAGTTAACAAGCAGAAACTCACTGTGTGTTGTAAGGATTTTTTATTGATTTGAGCGTCACACTTCACAAAATGCTTTGCTGATATCGTAGTTGACCGGTTCCCCAAACATGTACGGTGTGGGTTTCTCCCTGCACTCCAGCATCGTCACTGCCAGGCCACCACACACACACATACACATAATCTGGATGGCGGCCCTTTATGTTCTTTGAGTTAGTCCATGGAGGATAAAGGTGATTCAGCTTGTCACCTAAGAGGAATGGAAGATGAAAGCGTGAGGGATAAGCAAATGTCAACCAAGTGACAAGGCCTGAAAGAGACAGAAGACAAGCAGGCTGCTCGGAGAGGAAAGATGGAATAGAATAAGTGGACCATGACCTGGGAGTCATGGATTGAGCAGCAAACCAGCAGGGGCAGTTGTGTGTCATTGTCTGTGTCAATCATGATGTGGTGTTCAAATACTGTCGTTGTGGCAAATCAATTACGAGTAAGATATATTTTTACCCACTGTTGGACATTGCGGGTTCCCTACCTGACATTTATTTTTGTAAACACTGCCTCTATTGTGAGAACCATTACCTTAAAACGTTGACTTTGGAAATTGGTTTAGTGAGTTGGTTCAGTCCCAAACGACCACTTTGCTCATTTTCTCTGACAATATAGCGTTGTTCAATTGTTCCAACATGGTATTAATAATGTGTCCTCTGGCTGGGGCTTCTACATTAGACAGGGAACGGTAAAGCTTCCCCGATATGAAGGGATGAAGCTGAGTGATACCAGAGAAAGAGTTATGATTTAAAGGGACCAGAAGAAAAAACGGGGATGGAGACAAATAGGAGGGATTTAAAAGGCATAGAAAAAATGACAGAGATAGAGAAAGAATGACTTATGAATGACTGAAGGCTAGTAAAGGGACAAAGACAGCCTGATGAACGAGTGAGTGTGGGAATAAAATCCTGAAATACAGTGTGACAGAAAACCAGCGAGTATTAGCTGTCAGTCGGCAGTTTAATGCTGTCAACCTTGACGCCATAGTCTTTGTCATGACACTCAATGGTGGTGGAGGAGCCTTTTGAGAAAACTTCATATCTTCTGAATCGTTGGAGGCGGCGGAGTCACCCTCAAAGGAACAAGTCTTGTAGTCTTGAAGGGGGACCAGGAGGTGAGATGTCGAGGCTAAGACAGGTCACGAACGCGGAAATTAAGCCATTTCATCCTTGTTCATGGTGAATCGAAAAGCTCTTTGTTTTCTAGAGATATTGGATGTGTTCTGGGAAATTCCGGCCATTCTTAGTATGTTAGTTGGATTGTAGGTTTTCAGTTTGCGTATAGCTTAAAGTTGTATCTGTTGTTGGGAGGGTTGTGGAAGTAAGGAGGATTGTTGTGAGCCGTTAGGGACCTCAAGGATGGTTTCTCTGTATTTGAAATTGTGATATGATGTGATTTCGTTTTCGACTTCAGAATACATAACGTTGGGACTGGTTTCGGCCATGATGGTAAACGCCGGATAGACGTTGAAGAATGGAAAGTAGAAAAAGTAAGCGACTACAGATCCACTATGTTCTGGTAGTTAGTGGATAGCGTGACATCAAGCATTACTGTGACAGATGAAAGGGTTAATGTTCACCCGGGTCCCTTAATGGAAGAATGGAGCGCTTCCCAGTTGTCTCTCACGCACGCACGCACGCACACACACACACACACAAAGACTGTGCTGTGCTGGACTGTGCTTATTTGAACTGAATTCAAAAAGCATTGATTTTTCGCACAATAATTGCAGTGATTACTGTGTGTTCACATATCTCTCATCTCTACAAGTATGTATTTTTTTTTTCTATCCAGCTGTGTAGCCAGCATGAAATCTCCCCAGTCTCTCTATGTCAGCTAGCAGTGCTCAGGAACCAAACACATAAGCCATATTTTTGAGGGACACACTGTTGCTGCTCAGGCATTTAGTTACATCTTTTACTGTTACAAATACAAAATATGATGTTTTAAAGCCGATGTGTACTTTTGTATTATACCTGAATACACCACAAGATAATATTAGCTTTTAGAGCAGTGGCCAGTATTTACCAGTTAGCAACTAATTTTATATTTCAGAGACTGTGACCTCTGGGTGCACAAATGGAACAAAAAAAACCCCTGTGGAATCATTGTGCAGGAGCCAGCTGGAAAACTCACTGTTGAAAGCAGGATCAAGCGGGTTTACTGGTTCTATCCACCAAACCAGCATGACACCTACGTCTGACTTTCTTGCTCCAAACATAAATGATGATATTTTACATATATTTTGTTAAAATCTGTTGCACCTTACTTATTCACCACTTATGGTTTGCAGTAACTACTCCACAGCAACAGGATAAATGTATGTTTGGGATCACAGCATGTTCCCTCAAATGTCAATCAATCAATATTTAATCATGTAAACATGAGGGGGAAACACATTCAGTAATCTTCATGTTTAAAGCTGCTATTGTTTTTCGTTTGAGCACAAAGGGCAGCTAGGACTTGAGTCAACCAACTCCTGGTTGCCACAGCAACTGTCCATGCCAGCATCCACTTGGTAGGCTAGCAGAGTAGAGATCATCCTGTGAGTGTGACACCTCAAAAGAAGAAGAGCAGACTGTGTGTTTGTTAGATTACTATTTTTTTGTTTTATGTACATATGCAGCACACCGCCAGTGCCTCTACACCTACATAACTGCAGAATTAGTAAGAGTCCGGTTCAGTTTCCTGGGACCTAGTGTTGCAGGATGTGTATGAGTGTGAATTCCTTGACATTGCTATGTGCCCTAAGATCTGCCCACATCTTCACTGCCACTCTTTTTCACGGGTGTGATAAAATTTTCATCACCACAGGAGGTGAAAAACAATTGGGTTGATAAGATACTCATTATGAGTAATGAGTCTGGGCTTCTCACTTCTTGTTGCAGAGATAATGGCAGCCTGATTATGTATTTAAGCTGTTGAAGTAACTGATCACAAACGTGGGGTGGCGTGATTTCCGTTGCTGACTTTGACTTTCACATGGTTTCTGCCTGAGCGTCTGTCTCTTCTCATCTCTTCTGCTAAGGTTACAGCTGCATTTATTACTGCCACGGCAACATTGTGCATCAAATGCATTAAAGTCACCTTCTGAATCTCTGCAGCATGTATCTGTTTTTAGAGGAAAAAATATTGAAATGATGTGAAGGTTAATGGAGCTTACCTTAAATTTTATACCATGTCCTTTCCTAGAAAAGGTATCTCATCTGCTTTTGCTCACACGATTCCTCATCTTAAAGACGGATCTTATTATAGGGCTCATGAGGTGTACCGTTTTAAAAAACCTTTCAGCTAAATTTGTGGCTTGGTGACTGTGGGCTTTAATTTTATGAAATGACTTTTGTATTTTTGCAGTTAGTGTGAGTCAACGCTGTGCCCCCTCAAGTCCAGAGCACAGTATATGTGAGAGTGCAGAAAAGCATAAGAAAAAGAAATATTGTTAATGTGAATGAATGAATGAATGGATGGATGGATCACATGCGTAATCAGTTCATAGCAGAGATATGGTTGCTATGGTGACGGTGCGCACAGGAAGTGTTTTGTTTTATGCCCACATTCATTGATAAAAACCAGCTCTAGACGTACAGACACCATAAATGTACATTATTTTCATCCATCCATTTAATTGATATCACTCAGTCATGAGGCATGGCTAGTTTGAGTTGAAGAAACCTGTAGTTGATGTCAACATAAAGTTTAGAAACCAGGGAAAGCACATAAAATAGACAAGAATAAGAAAGGCGAAAGGGTTTTACAGGGAAGTCACGCCGGGGATGCAGCAGAGGGACAGAGTTAAAAATAACTCGGCAGTTTCTATTTAGGCTGCAGTGAAGTCTTCTTCAGCTTGTCTCACTCCTCCACTGTTGTGCTATTAATAGCCCACGACGATTTGCCTAGAGGGAGCGTGAGCGCCTGTCTGCCACCCGGCCGCACGTGAGTGCTTCGCACGTGTGCTGCTCAGACAGAGAAGACGTCAGGCTCGACTGCATCATCGCTGCCAGTATCAACACCAGTGGAAGGAAAGGGGAGAGGAAGACACTGAGGAGGGATGGAGGCTAAAAGTAGTTAGAATAAAACATTGTCATGTCAAATATTGCAGTAACTAAAACTTTAAAAAGAACAACAAGTTGAAGGAACTTTCCGAAGCACCTTCAGAGGAGGATCTTTGTGCACCGCTTTCCTCCCACTGCCCAAAAAACATGATGCTTTGATGGAGGAGTGACTGTGAGTGACAAGGACTGAATGTCTCTGGTATGTCAGTCCTGTGATTGACGGCCGACTGTCCATCGTCACATGCAGCTGGTGCCCAACTGGGACTAGTCGGTGAAACCCCCTTAGGAAGAGGGTGCTACAGATAATGAATGTTATAATGAAGTCAAGAAGACGCTCATGGACGTGGAATATTTATAATGTGAGAAGACGTCTGATTATTACCGTACTCGGTAGATGTTGCTGCGCACAGGAGAAAGAGCGAGCAGTGATCTGGTGAGCGTCATCTTTAGAGTGCCCCGCTGATGGGATTTGGAATCGACGGTGGGGAATGTGAGCATGCATCGGTGAATAAATCAACACAGTGAAGTCGTCTGCTTTCACTAATCCTACATTTTGTCTTTCAGACCTCTGTATTATCAAATTGCAATATCTTTATTCTTGAAACATTCATGGTCTCCAGGGGATGCAACTGACAGACATGGTCATCCCCTAATCTGTTTCCTCCCAGCACCTCCAGATTGACAGGCTTTTAGTCAACTGTCTTGAGAATTGTCTTCACATTTATACGTACTCCGATTTATAATAGCCGCTATCATTTATATAATTGGGGCCAGTCGATGATTGCAGCATGTTCCCAAGGCTCTGGAAACGTTTTGATCAGAAGCAACTTTTGTATGCAGCACATTGTGACGCCGTTCACTGCGTTCTCATTGAATTCCCTTTACATTTCTTGTGTTTCCAACCATCTTCAAAAGCTTTGTCATCTTGGCTGATTGTGGAAAGAATACATCTCATCAGTTCATCATTTCATACAACTGCACCTCAGTTAGGTAGGAGGAAAAGGAAAATTTCCTTTGATAATAATGTACATTTATGGGAATAAACTGAACTAAACCAGGAATTTACAATACTGGAGATTTTAAATATAGCTGGGAGAAAATACCCAGCCAGTACACTTGAGAATATCTATGCTGTTCCTCATTCACACAGAGCACTACTGACAGGGGGCAGGGGGGACTGAGGTCATGCCCCTACATGCATTGTGCTTCCTCCATCACATGCACTGATGATTTCTAGACCTCTGGACTATTGACGCCACATGTGTGAGCCCAGCGCACAAGACTATTGAATCCACACATTTGAACATGTGGACGACATGAAAGTGACGTAGCTTTTGTTGATATTATGGTGTAAATATATTTGATATATGTCGTAACTATAACTGATATCACATGAAAACGTATTCATGCAGTAAATATCTACATATCTAATTCCAGAGCTTACGTTTGCAACCTTTGTAACCTCTGTAACCCTAGCTACAAGCACAGCTATTGTCTCCATCCTGTTAACCGTTTTTTTTTACAGCTTGTGTCAGTTGTAAGCTTGAACTGCTCCTCCGTTTTCATCTTCAGACTGCCAGCTCTAAGCTCCAGGGTGTGTATACGTGACTGCACCGCCTGACCTTTACCCATTCAGACGCGCAGCCTGCACACTACTCTCAGGTTATTCTTCAGCCTGATAGGTGAATTCCTGTTAGCTGTTTTAACTGAGGCGCAGGTTTGATGAGCTGAGCTGGGGCTGCATTGATAAATAAAATAAGAAGTGATAAGCTACAGCTGAAGACAGCCGAGTGTCAAGGCCAAGACCTCTCAAGTGTTCTAGTTCTTGGGCTTATATCTGGTTTTATGTCGCCTCCCCCGCCCTTTGTGTGTTTGACGGCGTCGTTCGTGAACCCAATCAGCTCCCTCGCCTGCCCCCGTGCTATCCTATTTTTTGATGCGTTTTTCCTGTGTGATAAGTTCAGGTGCACAGCTGAGTGTCTGTGTCTAAGAAGTTTTATCAAAGTCCTTGATGAGGAGATGATATTTAGACATCCAAACATAAAAAGGGCAACAGTTCATTTCATCCAACTGCGAACCCATCATCTGACAACATCCCAGTCTGACAGTCAGTGTGTTCCTGCTCAGGCACAGTGCTGCACTTCCTCCCTCTGTTTGCAGCAGATAAAAATCCCAAGCTTGCTTTTGCATTACATTTTTCCAAGGCATTTCATTTTCTTCCGTAGCGGTGTTTTTTTTCAGACTACACTACTCCTCAACGTTTAACACACATCAGGAAGTCAATATATGTTTCGTGCTCCATTGTCCTGGAAAATTGCAGATGTACTGAAGTTACCAGGGCGTAGAGGTTGACAAAGGCACAGGATGGGTTGCTTGGGCAACAAAGGGATTGCAGAGAAATATCCTTGATAACAGAAGAAACCATTTCCTCTTTTACAAGAACTTTGTGTAGCTCTGCATGTTTAGTGGTCTGTGGTATTGATTTATTTCCTTTCACAAAAATCTCTCAGGTCTGCAATCTCCCAGCACTTCCATGTGCTCTGTCCAGAGAACTCTAATAAAGATGTTCTGTTGCCATTGCTGTTTCTGCCAGTATCTCCCTCGCTTCCAGGCCGTCTAACTAGTCGTGAAAGACACCCTAGCATTCTGAAAGTGAACACGGGATAAGTCAGAAGATAAGTCTATAATTACTATGGAAAGAACAGACCCAAAACACACATACCGGTAAAGTAGTCTGTTTCCACTGAATAAACAAACCAAATATTAATATAGGGGGAATAGGGCAAACACTGCAGTAATTCTCATGTAACTAGTCTGGTAATCTGTTGTTTTTGTCGGGGTTTGAAGGAGAAACATTACCATTTTTTTAATTTTGTTTTGCTTCTGCAGACATTTGAAGGGATTTTGGGAAACATTGAACGATGTAAATTACTAGAGATAAAAATAGTTATGCTTTCGCATCCACCAATAGCGTAGCTGCTGGTACCATGATGAATTTCAGGAATATATCAGTACAGATCCAGCAGGAAACGGTCAATTGTATCGGACGTGTGTCTTCCAGTCTGAAACTCATCCCAGTCCTCCGCTGCTTTTCGTATCGCCTGCTCCGTCTAGATTGTTTTTCCTCCCAGTCCTTGAGTGAGTTGTGAGTTATCCCGCTCCTTCTGATCCTGCATCCAGACCGGAATCACCTTTATCCTGGTTCTGCCACGTGGACATTAAGCTTTTTCACCAGTGCTGAGGTTGTCTCCGTGCTTGACGAATGCTGATGACATTTTGTCTGGAGATATTTACTTCTCATGGCAACATCTCATTTATCACCGATCCCACCCACTGTTCTGCCTCTAATTAGAGACGCCTCAAAAAGATCAGACGAGCTCCTGATCTTTATGTCTCTGCACATTCTCAATAAAACCAGTTAACATTTTTCTTTTTGCTGTTACCAGCATCTCCATGTGTAAGTTCAAGTCACTGGTTATGTAAGGGCGAGTTGGGCAAGACATTGTTAAACATCCCTTGAATATATTCTCCCTGTGTATGAAGCGTGACGTCTGTAGATAGATACTATATATACTCACCTTTTTTCTACTTTTCTGGGATTTATTTCTTTATGTCTGGGCTGTAAATGCAGAAAAAGCTGTTTATCTTGGTGACTCTTGTGACAGTATTTGCGAATGGACTTGTGAGAGAGAGAGAGAGATAGAGAGAGCAAGAGCGGGTGATTGCAGGTGACAGGCAACTGGCAGTGTATCACTGCTCTCATCTAGTGGCAGTGGGACAAACTGCACACTGGCCGTCATATCAGCCTAGCAAGTATGACAGCTGAGAATTAAAAAAATGTGTGCTTGTAATAATTGTAACTGACAGGAGCCCTCATCACAGACTATCACATTATTTATATCATTTCAGAACATGACTTAGTCCAGTCAAGCCAAAAAGGAATCCTTAAATGTGCCAAACATATATAACAGTATATTTTCAAATATCAGATTTACGACCACGATCAGATTTTGTACCTACAATTCATACCACTACTGCTACTACACTACTGTGATGCTTGTTTAAGTTACTTTATGTCAGCTACACTACATGTTGCATTATGTTTCAGGCTACAGAATAATCCTCTTGAGGAACTGTCCATAAAAAAATGATTGGTTTATTAAAGACATTTCTTTTTTATTTTGACTGTACAGTCCTCGCTCAGGCTATACAATTTCTGCTGAATTCATACTCTCAGTCAAAAAGAAAACTGCCCTTTAAAGCTGGTACATACACGTGAGTGGAAGAGCAGGGTCAATGTTTATTTTCCAATCGCTAACATATTTATGCGTGGACAATGATTTCTCTTGTGATGAAAAGTCAATTGATGATAAAATAGTTAGTACTGAATGGAGAGAGTTGAATGTTCTTTTTCAGCCAATGACACAGACATCCTCGGGTGGTTACGCCTCCTGTGGGAGTGCATTGGTAATAACTTTATTGCAAAAATACAGGTTCCCTCTTTCCCCGAGCAACAGGACCCCAGAACTGATGCACACAGTCTGCATTTAAACACAAACAATAATTCTCCACCTCTCTTTGTCTCTGACCTTCACCTCATTCACACACTTTCAGACTGTTTTTTTAATAGTTTTACATTCACTCTCTGTCCTGCACCGTTCCTCCATGTGGCTCTCTTTTTGCATTTCGTAGGAAACAGAGTAGCAGATGCAGAAGTTTACCAGCAGCATTAACATGAGATCTCCTCCTCCTCCTCCTCCTTCCTCTCCTCCTCTCTGTGTCTCTGCCAGAGTCTGTGAGAGCGTCCGTGGGTGGGTGTGTCTGCCTCCTGACGGATCGTGAGGGAAGGTTGATTTGCATAGCGGACTCATGCGCTACAATTGGCTACATTCTCCCACATCCAGAAATCCACGAAAAACAAACAACAAAAACATCTGAATGAAAATGGGAAGAAAAAAACACGGATGTGAAATACTCTCTCTGAGTCAAGTGCCGACCTTTGGTTTAGATACTCCGATCAGTCAATATCAGTAGCTTCCCACTGGCCATGTTCTTCAATAATGACTTGTATTGTATGACATTAAATAGAATAAAGCATATAATAAATGTACTGTACACATGTCAGAATGCTACTCAGTAAAGGGGGCGTGACTTATCAGTGGTCGTTGTGGTATATTCAACTGTAGGACTGACATCTTTGAAGAAAGTTCACTGGCTGAAAATATACCTCTAATACATTTACAGTATATATCATATAAAGCATATTGAACACGACATGGGCATTTTGCACATCACAGATCTCAAAACCAGTTTGAGCAGGAGGGAGAATTAATAACTTGAGAATTGGACCTGAGACCTTCAAGTTAAACAAACGCCATTGACAGCTGCCGCGTCTCTCACAGAGCACCTCTCAGTCAAACAGCCTTCATAAATTGCACTTCTGCCAAGCAATCTCGCAAAGTGCACTCGAGTCAAAGCGTATAAATCTCTGCTTTTCATTGATAAAGCCTTGACGGGTATGCTAACCTACATTCTCTGATTCCATCGCCACTTTCCTCCCCCCAGCTGGCTTAAATCAGCGTCTACTGTTTCTCATTAGGAACAAATAAAGTAAGAATGAAGTGGAAGAAGAAATAAAGAAAAAAGGTACAAGGAAAGAAGCAGAGAGAAAAAAAGGAAGCGCTTCTTGTTTAATCTCCCGGTAGAAACGGGAGAGCTGTCATTAGGTCGGTGAGTGGTTTTGGGAAGGGGGAGGGTGGAAACTCCAGCTAGACACTTGTGAAGTGCACTCCACTTCTATTTGAAATGCAGACATGAGGAAGTATCACTTTAAGTTCAATATTTGTTAATGATCATTATCAACATTCCATAAGGTCTTAATAATTAACATACAGGTTTCATACATGTGTTTTTCTGTACATGAGTTTTAAGTTATTAGAGTTCGGCCGGTTCGGGCAGATTTACTGTATGCGCACACAGGAAACAAACAAAACAATTCAAATAAACTCCAAAAAACAGAAAATATGGCTGTCCATCTGAAACAGACACAGTTCATCTACGTGTGCGTCCAACAGGAAATGCCTGTAAAGAAAGAGGAAGAGGCGTGGCTACTTGGAGACCCCCCCGCTCCCCCGAGCTGAGGAGCCTGCAGGGTTAACTGAGCCTGAACTCGGACCCGGCCGGGGACTGAGCCTGAACTCGGACCCGGCCGGGGACTGACCCACCGCTCAAGCTCACCAGGCAGGCTGCACAGCAAAAACCCAGGGGGAGACATGAAACAGTCCCGGGAAGTACGGGGACGGAGAATTTACGGGTGAGAGTGACTGCATAGACATAGTTGTGGGTAAAAGAGGAGAGGGGGGCGGAAGGAGGTGGGGGGGGGGGCTAAGCAGGGTGCTGCAGGCGCTGGGAGAGGCTCTACGTCAGTGCAGATGTGTGTGCACGTCTGCAGGAGGGATGATGAGAGCTTAGGTGATCCTCCTGAGGCAAGTCCGTCTGTCAAGGCGAGGTCAAGGACGCCAGCGCTGCTGCCCCATGACGAGCGGAGGTGGACACGGTGACACATTAGTGACGCAGAGCAGGACTGTGGTCGGCAGACAGCTTGACCCCTGTCAGGCACAGCCAGAAGCTCCCTGCACCACCCGACAGCTCCTGGACACGACAGGAGTAGATTACATTTTGGATTACATTTTGTCCCAAGAATTACCTGCTGACACCACAAATTCGTAGGTGTAGTAGCCAAAGGAACTGAAGACATATGTCACGTATTTTTCTCCATTTTTTAACACTCTCCAGTCCAGACCAAAGATTCCAAGTGCAACAATTTGCAACGTGCATCCACTTGCAACAGAACTGTCCCACAACAGTTCATTGCGACCTCACATAAACTATTGCCGTTTCCACAGCAACGGGTGCATTGCAACGTGCCGCTAAGCGGAACAGCACAACAAACCCACCAGAGAGTTCAGCTCTTCTTATCCACAAATTTCTGCAATACATTCTGTGGCACTTGTCCGTGTGATTTTGTTATCATAGCATTTCAAGCTAGTGTTGTGCTTCAAAAGGATTTATTGGCACGTCTTTCTCGTCCCCTGTTCCAAAGTTAGCATGTTTGCAGCTGTTTACATCATGCAGACATGCCCCACGTGGCTACCCATCCCCAGCTCGCACTGATTGGTCAGCAGCGTTAACAACTGTCTGCACCCATTGTCAGTGATTGAACAGGTAGAATGCTCTAGTCTAGCATCGACCAGTGCCGAGGTGCAACGGGACCATTCAGACTGCTGATACTGTGTCTGCATCCGTTCCATTGCAGCTCGAATTTTTAGTCTGGACTGGAGTTAAGACACTTGAAAACAAACCCATGAGGTCTGCAACATTTCCATGAGTAAGACACTTTACAAAGGCACAAAGACAATTTATGAATCTCATTTTCTCTGCTCTTAATTACAGAACCGTTCATCTCAGAAACATACCTGATCATATTCCAAATGAACGTACCATTTCCAACATTGGTATTACATAACGCTAAATGTTATTTTTAGGCGCTGTCCCTTGAACATCCTCTAAGAAAGCAGAAACTTCTTAGATTTCAAATTGCTTGAGCATTTGTAAAGTCTGCTGCACCTTTAAACAAATGTGACACATGAAGGATTTGCCCATGATGAAAACCACTGTTGGCGCACCACCATTATTACAAATCTGTGCACATCCCCAGGATATAGCTGTGTGCAAATAAGGGCTTACCCTACTTTGGCCAGATGGGTCTGTTTAGCCAGAAAGTGTTTACCAGATTGTTGATCTATTACCTTGGTTTTCTGACCGGATTAAGTAATTACTTGGAAGAACACTCATTTGGCACTGAAGGTAGCACAACCAGTTTTTCCTGTGAAGAAGATGAACTGTGAGCTCAGTGTTTACCTGTGGGGCAGTGGAGGGAAGTGGAGATGAGGTGCTGGTGATGAGGAGGATGGAGGAGGTGAGAGTAGTGGAATAAGAACAACTGACAAGAGACGAGGTAAGCAAGGAGAGACACTGACACCAGCCTGCTTCACCTCCAGAAGCCGAAGGCAGAGAGACAAGGGGAAGAAAGAAGACACATTGGTGGGGAAGGGGGAAGCAATGTGGCAGGACGGCAGGGTGATGCAGTTCAATAGCATGGACACAAGGAGGCAGCAGTGCGAAGGGAGTCACACTCACAAAGCTGCGGGTTGCAGTGAGGCGGCTGCGGCGGGAGGTCACCACCGTGCCGCTCAGGCTGCGTCCAATTCGCCTCAGGTTTTCCCCCTCATCAAGCTCCACCCCTAAACGCAGATTCTGCAACATCATCGGCTGCACAGGGAGGAAGTGTGTGTGTGAGGCAAACTAGACTGATGAGATGGGATGAGAGGGGGATCTCAGAGAGACTGTTCACCTTGTTGAGGTAGGTGGGGTTTCTGGTGCCGTCCGCCCCATACACACTCCTCTCCATGTCTGCATTGGGGGTTTTGGAGCGAGCCTGCCCTCCCACCCGGGATATGAGCTTCTCTGATGGGCTGCAGCCTGGAAACAAAGAGGTGTGTTTTGTTGGGAGCTTTTCAAAGACATCATATAGTAAATGCCCAAGAATTTAAAGCAGCATAATGTCATTTTGATGGAAAACTAACATGTAAATGAGACAATGTTTTTCAATGTGTAACATGAGGTTCCACAGGCAGGAAATGTGGGATAATCTTCTGGAATCTGAGAGTTGGAGGAGGAAGCTAAAAAAACAAACAAAACCAAAACATTTCTACCTGCGTAGCTAACTGCTATAAGTTCAGGTGGAGCGATGGGAAACTGGAATTCCTACTGACTGCAGTTATAAGTGCCTATTTAAATGCTTTAATTAATGTTAAAAGTACCAGTGCAGTACTCTCTCACAAATGCACCAGCACCTTGTAGCTATCACTTGTGCCAGCAGGGGTCACTGCTTTTCAGCAAAAAGCTACATTTTCTTCAGTTGAGTATAATGTTTAGTGACGTAACAGGTTCTTCCACAAGTCAGGAACATTTAGAAATTTGAGGTAAAAAAATAGTTCAATTATAAGATCAGCTACAATAACAAGTGTAAAGTGTAAAATCCTGTTTCTCCTTTTGAGATCATGAGAAATGTTTGTGAAACAATAAGCACAAGAGAAACACTGATGTTCAGTGATATGAGACATAAGTAGCTGCAGTTTGACCTTATGGTGCTCTCTAAGTGTGTGTGTGTGTGTGTGTGTGTGTGTGTACCTGTCTTCCCAGCCAGCAGACTGGCCTGGTAAAGGGAGTCTAGCTCTGACAGCTCAGCCTCTTCATGGTCACCTCTGGGATCAGCGGTTGGCCCCGGGGTATGCTGGGAGCCATAGTGCCCCAGAGGAGCCTGGCATTTGTAGCTGTAGTTCAGCCGTGGTGGCTGCGGCCTGATCTCCAGGGCACTACAGCGGTCTGGGGGGGTGTCATATGGCGTCACAACGGCATCGGGGCGGTCCAAACTCCAGGAGGACCAATGTCGTGTACCACTGTCAAAGGGTGCCTCGTGCCTCTGCCAAGGCTGATCGGTGCTGGCGGGGGGCTGGGGCGACTGCCAGAGAGGTGTGATAGGTTTCCTTTGCCCGGAGGCTTCCGGAGGGGAGGATGGTGGAGTGGGTGGGTTGGGAGGTTGTGTGGGGGGGGATTGTGTAGAGTGTGTGGCATGTGTATCCCAAAAACGCAGAGGAAGCGAGGGCAGCGAAATGGCTAAGTGCTTCCCGAGGGGTCTGACACTCACCCCTCCTGCCTGCAGCAACTCACACAGCCTCACCCCTGTCCCCTCCCTCCCATCTTCCTCTTCCCCCCCTCTCCTCCCCGTGCACCCACCCACCTCCTCTTTCCCTCGGCTGCAAGGGGCACATGGGTGGGTGATGCTGAGGGAGAGAGGGGGTCGAGGGTGAGCGGGCCAGTAGTTTGGAGGGGGTGGGTCCAGGCCCAGAGCAGCGTCCTGATTGGGCATTGCCTGGTCCTCTTCCTCCTCCAGATTGGGCGTCAGCAATACTTGGACCGGGCCAGGCTGTTCACTGCAGGACACAATGGAGGGAGGGAGGGAGTCAACCAGCAGCAGGGGGAAAAAAAAGGCTGTTCTGACGTCAGGTGAGTTACTGCATAGAGGGAAGGTCACAACAGCATACCGGGGTAAACAAGCAGAAATCACACTTCCACACACAAGTCGTGATCCAGCCTTATGCAAGCATCGCTCTCTGTGCAAACTCACAGCCATGCTTTCTGAGTCGAGCACAAGCACAGATCGCTGCAGATTTGCCAAACTTTCACGTCCAGTTCCAAACATATCCTTAATCTGACTTTCAAAACAGCAGCGTACCTTTTTACGTTACCGAGCGCCAGGGCAGTACATCAACACAAACGCTAAAAAATGTGGCGTCCGCAGTAACTGGTTGTCAGTGAGGCCAGTATATTACTTTATTGATTTACATACATTGATATGTGGGGATGTGATATATGTGGAGCATTAGTGGGTCCTGTCTGCAGAGACATGGTATACTGTCTTATCAGTGTCGCACCGAGTGTGTGTCATGAGCGTGCGTGTGAACGTGAACAGCGGGTCAGTAAATTAGTGTGTGTCTATTTTTATGTAAGTGTGAGCAGACCTGTATGTGTCTATGTGAGTGCCAGCACCCATCCCCCACATTAACTCTCCTGTCTCTTTTCAGCCTTAGTAATTACCCAGCAGGCTTTGCAGCAGAGAGCTATAAATCAGAGGCTTGTGTTGATCAATAGGGGAGAGGAGGAAAGTTAAAAAAAAGAAAGAAGGAAAGAAAGCGGCTGAACAGTTTCCTTCACCTCTTCCTGTTCTTTCTCCTCAGGCCTGCTGTTAACACTTTCTATTTATCTTTTCCAAACAAAGCCTGCTTCGGTTTAATGAGATTTCAGAAGCAAATATCAGATTAAACTGAGTCCAGCAACAATCCAAAATCAAGTAAAGAAGATTTTTGTGATTTATTTCTATGCGGAAATGACACTGGCTCCTATGTTTAGTTCTAACCTGCTGTGTGAGCGCTTTTTAGTTACCTGCTTAACAATTACAATTATTTTTGAACTGCTTTCAGTCCTTCATCAGACATCTTTGAATAAGCACACATTTTATTGTATAACATATCTGATGATGTGCAAAACAGCAGCTATTGTGTGTCAACACGTATGAGATAACGTAACAAGATCCACTACCATTCATTCATCTTATTCCTTTAATGGTTGATGATATGTCAAAAACAACGTACTGCTTCATCTCAAAACAAAATCAGCCTGGACATTTGCAGTCGGAACTTCAATTTACTTGATCTCTTTTGGGCATATTCTGTCTCACTCTTAATGTTCTTCTTTAGTTCTCTGCACAATTTCCATTAGATATTAAGGTGAGTAAGAGAGAGAGAGTTGTGCGAAACCTGTTTTGGAGCCAAAAGGCCTCAGGAGGTGATGTTAAGGAAAGAGATGACCAGACTCTTCTTCTGAAAGTCTGAAAAGCACATTTACTGTCTAAGCAATTTCAATGCTCTATAAATCCACTTTTTCTTATCCCACCAGCGATTACAAAGACTGGCGGGCTAATTCTCATGAAACTTGGAGTTTCCATGGGGTCAAAACTAGACATTTTCTTTCAAATTCACAGAAATGTGTGGATGGTCCTCTCACCCTGTAATTGCATTTCTACTTAATTCTGTTAAATACAGATTATTAAATGGGATTAGTCCACCATGTTAGATTTGATTAACCCTGCACTTCAAGCTCAAAACCTCCACAGGTGAATGTCTCTTTCCTCCTCCACACACACACACACAACAGAACTAACTCATCTGAAAGGAAACACACTGACTCACTGTAACTCACAAACAAAGCAGCAGACAGCAGCACAGGATCTGTGACTGCCAGCGCACAGCAAACACACGAGAGGAGCAGTCGCGGACCGCAGCTTGACAGTGCATAGACAGACAGATCAGCAGCCCACAAAGAGCAGAGGGAAGCTGTGGCAGCACACAGCTACAAAGGACAGCACGACAACAATGACAGGAAGCAGTGAAGCACAAAAAAGCAGAGAGCAAGTCTCTCTCTTTGTGGAGACGCAGAGCTCAGCAAAGCCTTTTTTTTTTTTTTCTTTACTGCATTGCAACAAACAGACAATCGCAAAGGCATACGAGGTGACTGTATATTGTCAACACACATTCAGAGACACATACACACATACAGCAGGGTGTGCACGGCTATTATTATTATTTAAAAAATGGGGATTCTGGGATTTGAGGCAGCCAGATGTGAAGAGACACACACAAAAGGTTGCTGAGGTGTTTTTAGCAGCCAGCACCCGAGGACACACACTGAGGTGTGTCTTAGCTTCAGCAGAGGACACATACGAAGTGAGGAAAGGGTGGTGGGGGGGGGGGGTTTGAGACAGGCACCGCTCTGGACACATAAGGGGGGACAGTGGTGGTACCTGCGAGGCCCCTGTGGACGGGCGCATCCTGACTCCCGTTCCATTTCCTGTTCCTGCCTGCGTTTCATTGGGCCCCCAGTGCTCCTCATGCACGCAGCTACAGCCAATCCGCTATCAGCGTTAGCCTCATGCAGGGGTCTGAGCACAGCTGAGGGTGTTATCAACGGAGCGGGAGATAAAAAGGAGAGAAGACAGACAGATATGATGACAGAGTGACAGAGAAAAGGCAAAAA